>NC_057801.1:614115830-614117716 GCF_018294505.1 Triticum aestivum
GACAATGAATTAGTGGCATTGTTATTACCCTTTAAGAAGAAAGAAAATAAAAAATCTGAAAAACAAAAGATTTTTTTAAGAATATACAACTAATATTTTTAAAATATGCAAGAATAAGCATATAATAGTGGTATTTTTTTTAAAATAAAATTGCCTAAGAAGGACTGAATGAGTGATATTGTTACTTCCCCTAAAGAAATAAAAAAATAAAAATAAAACAAAATTAAATCGAAATAATGAAGTTTTATAAGGAACAATGAATTAGTGCCATTGATATTACCCTTTAAGAAGAAGAAAAATGGAAAAATAATGAAAAAAACTTGCACACAACTTTGCATTGAAAACTGCACTTCTTTGTAGTATGTCACATATATTTTATAGTATTTGTGTGTGTACATTTACACTCACCCAACATCCCAAAAGAAGGCACAAAAGATAAGAAAGAAACACCAAATAATAAAAGATAAGCAAAAAAAATATAAACATAAGGAAAAAAAGGAGGGAGAGAAGGGTTGGGTCGCACAGGTAATGGGCTTCAACCTGTTAAGGATTTGACTCGCCCAAAATTGTGGCCGGTAAAAAAAACAGCCCAAAACTACTCACAGAGCAGCCCAGAAAAAAAGGTACTCCTTCAATTTTTAATGTCAAACTTTGACATATTATTTTGGTCAAGAAAATATGGGTTGTATGTTATAAAATATATATTAACAAAAATTTCTTTCAAATGTGCATCCAGCGGCATACTTATTATGGCATATAACTTACATTCTGTTGGTAAATTAATTATGAAAATTAGACATAAAACTTGAAGTCGTCTTGTATTAGTAGATGGAGGGAGTAGCACAAATCTCAAAGCAGGAATCAACGAACAAAAATACCGACCGACCCAAAATCAATTTTCAGGCGATTTACATATACTAGAGTGGATACAAATAGTGTTATTCATGGTATAGCTAATTTTGTTTTTGTCCCAAATCTTATGGTTTAGTAGTGGGTTGTGTCCCATGGTGTGTAGCGACTACACTTGCAAATGATTGTATGAACTATTCTTGATTATTTTATGGTTGGTTATAAGAAAACAGAGGGGACATGCTACGTGCAAGTTGACTGAATTTTGTTTCTGGGTCAGTCGCCTGACCAAAAAGGCCCGCCATACAATTTGCTTGCAGATTCCTACTTGATCGTTTTTGTTGGAGCACGTCACCCAATCCGTTGCTCCGACGTGAATAGCTCGCATAGCTCCATCTCTCTACGAAAATTGTCAGGCGCGGACGAGCTCGGGCGCTCTAGGAATTGTCACGCGTTCGATCCCCTGGAGATGCGAGATGCCTGCCGTATTGTACGTGGCGGGTGAGAAGAGTTAATGTGCGTATGTACGTTAGACGAGGATTTGACGGTGTTTTTGTAACGTGTCGTTTGTCTCCTGTTCTGTACCTATGTGTACCGGAAGTAAGGGAACGGCGCGTAACAGGTAACGTACGTTATGTTGTTGGGCGGCCCACCGGATGTATTTAACCCAGCCATTAATGTGTCCTGGCCTGTCAAGGCAGCTCATTAATCTGGTATTACGTAAGCATAGGCGGTTGCGGGAGAGAATGATTTGTGCGTGGAGACCAAGAAGGGCATCTAGGCAGGTGTGTACGAAATAATTATTTCTTGCTGCTACTAGTTGTGCATTGTTACTATAGCAAAAGAGGCCGTGCGTTGCAACGGGAGAGAAAACATAGCACACACCCTCTTAACCCAACAACAATCACTCAATAGGTTTATCTCCTCTATATTTGCGAGGCATCATATTTGTGTTGCCGCTTATTCTCCTTCACACCCACGTCGGCGATGGCCTCGGTGTTCGCACAAAACAACAAAAAATGTGTTTGAATATGGTT
>NC_057801.1:614118068-614152561 GCF_018294505.1 Triticum aestivum
TCTCTCGCTTTCTCTCATTCTCACGATAAGAAATTTGTTGTTTTCCCCTGCGACATTTTTCAGAGGTATCATGTGTAGTTATTGATGTTTTCTTTTTCCTATATGGTTATAGTGGGGTGTTTATTTGCAATCTGGATCGCTGCCGGAACGAAAGAAAAACGGATCTTGCGCTAGAAATTATAAGTTTGCTTTCAAAACAACATTTTAAAAATATTTAACAGGTAAAATTAACATCATATTTAGATTACACACATTTTTCTAATAAAATTTCATATATAATATGTTAAAATCGAAGTTACGGTTTAAAAGATACGGATAATTTAGAAAATCATTTGTTTGATTTAAATATATTCCAAAATAATATTAAAAATACTTAATATGTAAAAATAATCTCATATTCATATTGTACATATTTTTCTAATCAAAATTCATATATAACATGTTTAAATCGAAGTTACGGTTTAAAAGATATGGATGATTTAAAAAAGTATTTGTTTGATTTAAATATGATCCGCGGATGAATTACCTAAAACGTCAGGGTTTTTTTGAAAAACGTAAAATAACGGTTCGGGTGTGACTTAAATCCGGACGGCGGGTTGATTTCAAGAAAATACAGAGACTTTTGTGTAAAATACGAAAAAACAATTCGTTTTGACTTATAACAGGACTGCAGGTTGAATTCTCTGAAATAGAGGGACTTTTCTGAAAAATGCCATGACGGACGAAAGAAACCCAGTTTGTTTTATTATTAGGTAAAGATTTATTTCGGAAGCAAAAAACCGTTAACTCTTTTTTTGTCATGCAAGTTTGTTTGTAGCTTTCTGGTGCATGGAACATCATTTGTTCTTATTTTACTTACTCAAAGAAAAATAATATAAATTCTTATTTTACTTATTCTTCCGAGTTAAAAAAAGACACCAACAATAAATCACAAACCTTGCATAAATGGCTGGTTTTATTCCGTGAGAGTGGATAGGGTATGCACCTTGTGGGGATTTTTTTTTTAGGGAACCTTGTGGGGATTGTTATGATAGAAAACACAAGTATGGTCAACAAGTCGATATCACTAGTTGAGGAGTACTCATTGCAAAGATCACTCAAACTCCCTTGGTTGTGACAAGTGACGCACATGCATCGCGTCACTTGTGGCAATGAGAGTTTTTCTTTTTTCGTAAATTCATTTATTCAAAATGTTTTATCTCTCAAACCGTGTGTCCATATCTCGAACCGCTATCATCATTGGATTCCTCGCGTCGAGATCTTCAAAACTAGATCCCATGTTGATAGGTTTTGACGAACTCTTTTTTCACGAAAAAACCGAATCAGGAGCACGGATTTTTTCCCTTTCCAAAAAAGGCACGCCCGTGCCTCTCATGATCACAACCGTGCCTCTCGCGGAAACAAAACCGTGACCCTTGCGGAAGAAAAAAAAAGAGAAAACATGTTTTTTTTCGTTTTCGAGGAGGCACGGTCGTGACTCTCGCGAAAGCACAACCTTGCCTTTCGTGGAAGCAAAATCGTGACTATCGCGAAAGGAAAAAAAATAGAAAATGCATTTTTTTTGTTTCCGAGAGGCACGGCCGTGACTCTCGCGAAAGCACAACCGTACCTCTCGCGAAAGCAAAACCGTGACTCTCGCGAAAGAAAAAGAAAACAGAAAACGTGTTCTTTTTTCGTTTACGAAAGGCACAGCCGTGACTCTCATGGAAGCAAAACCATGCTTATTGCGAAAGAAAAAAAACAAAAAACACATTTTTTTCGTTTTCGACAGGCACGGACGTGACTCTCGCGAAAACACATCCGTACCTCTCGCAGAAGCAAAACCGTGACTCTTGGGAAAGGAAAATAACAGAAAATGCATTTTTTTCCGTTCCGAGCTCGCGAAAGCAAAACCGTGACTCTCGCGAAAGAAGAAACAAACGTGTTTTTCGCGCAATTTTTTTTGTCGAAAAGCTAAGGATGATCGATGGAAAACCAAAACGTCGAAAAACCGGAAAAGAAACCCGTTTAAAAAGCCAAAAACGCGTGCGAAAAAATAAAAAAAAAACAAAATCCGGAGGAAGCGGCCGTTTTTTCATTCATCAAGTCGTGCCCGCTTAGCTGTTGTGGCGCCATCATCGTCGTCGGTGGTGGATCCACGAGCGACTTTGGTAGTTGACTCGCAGCAGCTGCTCGCGTTTGTGGAGTCATCACCGTCAGCAAAAATATGGTCTTCTGTATCATATGTAGCCACCTCCTCCACAGCTGAAAGACGAGAAATGGACTTCAGGTTCTTCTTTAAGATCTCCATCCGCCATTGACACGTCATCAGCCCTGCCATGAACTGAAGCCTGCATGCACGAGTCAAAAAAATTCAGATCTGCATTCTTACTGCTAGATGAGCATCCTATCTGGCTGACCTCCACAATGTATGCACACATACAGTACCCATCCCGCACGCGGCGTTTATGTAACGGACGCACGAGACGGACTTTTAACGTAAGGAACCCGATAACACCCGAACGTTCGGGGAGGGAAGGAATCAGACCGAACGTTTCGTTCGCTTCAGGACAGAGGACCGAACGAACGATTTCGTTCCTTACGATCTTCCCCCATCCCGAACGCCTCTCCCCGCTTGCCTTCAGCGGGCCAGCCCAGTGACTCCAACAGACTAGCCCAGAAACTCCATTGAATTGAATAATTAAAAACAGAGAATTACATTTTCTGCAGGCCCAAAAACTGCTACTACCTCTCCCAACAAATAGACAGAAATGAAAAAAGGCCTAAAAATGCACTGGACAAAGAAAACTCTCCTTGAAAAAAATCTAGAAAATCCATAGGACGCGACAAAAAGTTGCCATGCTCTAATGAACAAAACTACCATATAATAATTGAATGGTGTACTAAAAAAATTACATGATTTGCCATGATGTTCATACACACTTCATTACAATTGGGTGCGGAAAAAGTTTGCTATGATATTATGGAAAAAAACACAAAAAATGGACATATTGGATAGAACAAAAAAGATTTCTACTAAAATTACCATTGGGCATGTATAAAAATCTGAGCAAATGCCATATCAATGGATCAAAATTTCTTAACTTTGCCACCTTTCAATACACAAATGTAAAAAAGCAGGAATTTTTCACATGGCAAGTTAAACTAAAATTTTCCATGTGAATAAAAGTATTTTTGCCATGGAAAAAATGGAGTAAAGTTTTCCATGGCAAAAAAATGGAGTAAATTTTGCCATGGCAAAAATGGATTAAATTTTGCCATGGAAAACTAAATTAAAAGTTGCCGTGGGAATACAAATATATTTACCATGCTACATAGTAAAATTTTGTCATGTTTCGGAAAATGTAAATTTGCCATCATATTTAAATTAAAATTGCCATGCTCTTTACAATAAATTTTCCATGGCAAAAATAAACTTAAATTTGCCATGTCATTACAAGTATGCCACGGCAAAAGAATCGAGTAAATTTTGCCATGGCAAAAATGGTGTAATTTTGCCATGGAAATAAATTAAAAATTGTGATGGCTACACAAGTATATTTTCCATGCTACATATTAAAAAAAATCATGTTTTGGAAATGTAAAATTGACATCATATTTAAATTAAAATTGCGATGATCTATACAATAAATTTGCCATGTCAAAAAAATAAAGTAAAATTTGAGATGTCATTAGAAGTAAAGTTGCCATGGCAACTAAAACTTAGAAATAAAATCTCACTTCTGACTATGAATAAAGGTATTTTTGCCATGCCTCGTTAATACATTCGCCAAAAACATTTTAAGTTTGCCATGGCAAGTTTGCCATGTTTTTGAACATCTATAGCTTTGCCATGTTCTTGAACATGGCAAAGTTGCCATGGCAAGTTTGCCATGTTTTCAGATAAAAAAGTGGGATGTTTTTAGCATGGCAAGTTTTTGAAAATGGCAAAGTTGCCATGGCAAGTTTCCCATGTTTTCAGATAAAAAAGTGGGATGTTTTTAGCATGGCAAGTTTTTGAACATGGCAAAGTTGCCATGGCAAGTTTGTCATGTTTTGAAAAAAAGGTAATAAATTTTGCCATGGCAAAAAAAAGTTAGAAGACCAAAGTTGCCATGTTCTCAAACAAAAATGTAATTGCCATGGCAACATTCTTCAGATAGATAGGGCAAAAAAGACACAACACAAATGTTGCCGTCGTGGAAACCTAAGCTTCAAGTCGCCATGACAAAACACACCTTGAAGCTCAGGTTGGCATGGCCATCATTTTTTGTTGTAGAATTTTCCATGCGACCAGATACAAATTTGCCAAGGTATGAACAAATTCCATGAACTCCCAACAAATTACTGTGTAATCGCCATGTCCATGATTTACTGTATACAAATTTGCCATGATTAAGGATAGATTTTGTTAGAAAATTGCCATGGGATTGAAAAAACTTAATACTAAATTCTCCATGGCCCCATGCTAGATTGAATTGAAGAAAATTTTGATAGCTAAACTAGGATGGGCTGAGTGTGTGCCGAACCTGAAATTACTAGCCCTGTCTGCAACTGCCGCAAACGCCTGCTGTGCCTACCATGCCTGCTTCCAGTCTGCCTCGCCGCCTCCCGAAGGACCAGTGGCCCTGCGACAGTGACATGAATCAAGCGCACCGCTCGAGCTATTGGCTACTTTTCCCCTGACCTCGTAGTTCACCATTAAGGATTCCTCCTCTGAAAAGCTTAGCTGCCGCAAGGAGTAAGAGAGCAGGAAGCTGGAGAAGACGAAAGTAGGAGGTCGTGGCGGGGCCTCGCCGGTCGCACGGCAAGGCAGCGGCTGCTGCAGGGTTGGAGGCGAGCTGCGCAGCTCGGGCGTGGCTGCAGGACCGCTCAGTATGAACCCTGAAAACCGGCGGTCCGGTGCTCGTCGTCAGCGAGGAGCGCTCGAATGGAGGCGGCCTCGACGCCTGCCGCAGCGGCACTCGGCTGCGCCCCAAACGAAACGGAGAGCACGGCGTCAAGGTGCCCCGGCGTCGGCGAGGAGCACGAGGAGGGGCCGCCTTGGACGCCTGACGCGGCGGCGCGACCTGACACCTCGAGACGGCTGGCGCTCGGCTACGCCCAAGACGGAACAAAGAGCGCGTCGTCCTGGTGCCTCAGCGTCGGCGAGGAGCACGCGGAGGGGCCGGCCTGGACGCACGCTGCGACGGCCGCGGCGGCATGGCCTCCGCCTCACTGTCGGGGAGGTGGGACTGGATAAGCAAGGCAGAAGCTAATGCGGCGGGGGAGAAGATAAGGTTCGGGGCGATGGAACTCCTCCCCGAACGATTTCCAGAGCTGACGTGTCAGCAATTCAATCTTTAGGATTCGTACTCCTATCCACCGGCCCAGAGGACGTTCGGACGCGACTTCTAAAATTCTGACGTTCGGGGGTTATAGAATCCGTAACGTAAACACTCATACCACACCTGTACCAACGGGACAACACTACCCTGAACCGATTCCTCCCGTTATGTTCGACGTCACCGTTTCGGCAACTCGCTTGCGAACGTACGTAACGATGTTTTGTACATACGATCGCATTTAATACTATACGCCACGCGTCGCCGCTCCGTCCTTGCCAGATAGCAGCAGCACGCGAGCCCGTCCGCGCCATTGCCGTTCTCCATGTCTCCATAACTACTTCTCCCTTTCTCATGTGTCTTTACGGCGTGTGCCGGTTTAGTGAGTTACCTTCAGTACTACTTCAGTACTAGTTATATCATGGCCGCACGTGGATGCACTCAGTTTAGAGATTGATAGATGTTCAACTCTCCGATCAACCGGATTCGACGCAATGAAAATTAGCTAAAAATATATTTTTTTCCGGTGATATCTTTCTATATGGATTTGATTAATTCTGACCCAATCTTAAGTTTGTTACACATTCGGAAGATTAAGGTTCTTTTGCGTATTAAAATTTTTATGTGGTTTGTCCACAAGCAAGTAATACTCACCAAGGATAACTTAATCAAGAGGCGATGGGTAGGTAGTTCACGTTGTTGTTTTTGTGATCATGATGAAACAATACAATATTTATTCCTTGAATGCCCACTCGCCAAATTGCTTTGGAGAACGATTCATATAGCCTTCAACATTAATCCTCCAGTCAACATTGAGTCATTATTTGGAACGTGGTTAACTGGGTTTGAAGACGCTACTGTGGCTCGTATTCGGATTGGAATATGTGCGCTTCTGTGGGCTATATGGAACTGTTGGAATGATTTTATTTTTAACAGACAACACACTTTAACTTTTTTGCAGGTCAGCTTCAGAGCTACCGCATGGATCCGTACGTGGTCCTTACTCACTCCTATGGACTCCGGGGAACCTTTGGTTACTGGGTGTAACCAGTGGGAGATGGTAGCACGAGTTATATTCAACCGGTTTGGATGGCGGTCACATAACATGATGTGAGTCTATGAAGCTTATCCTTCATATTGCTGTACCGGTTGTGATTGTCAGCATGTATTTTCCTTTTATTCATTTGCTTCACTTCGCTTGCGAGCTGTAATACTTTTATGACTTTGTGGTACTTTGGTTTTTTTAATAAGATGGCAGCATGCATCATTATGATGCAGAGGCCGGAGGTACATCTCCATTTCCAAAAAATATCATGGCCGCACCTGCGTGTAAGTGGGTTAGTATAGATGTACACTCGAATTGACTGAATACTTCCAGTCTCTTTCGTGTCCATCCCTCCCACGGTTTCTATGTACTAGTTGCTCACTTCACCACCCAGCTGTAGCACATGGTGTACTGGACATTGGCATTCATGCATAGGGTCGATACTTGTTTCAGGCGGAGATCAACAAGAGCGCGGTGGTTTTTATGTCTACTTGAATCACATAGCGGATACAATCTTTGTTAGGTGGACTTCTTGAAACCAAACGAGGAAACTGGCCAGAACTAGAAAAGATTCAGGTAACTGAAAAGTTGCAAAAATGGTCAACATATGGATTTCATTTTAGGTTTGTAAAAAAATTAAGCACAATACAAACAGTTAACTCGATAGGTCTTGGACCGAGGCAACAACAAAGCACAAGACAAATATGTTTACACATAAATTGCGGCTTATAATATGCAAGTGTAGGCATATACCAGTGGAATTTTTGCAATAAAAGTTTTATAAGAAGGAATGTATTAATGGCATTGGTATTATCATTAAAGAAAAAAGAAAAAAATGCACATAGTTTACACATCCAACAAAAGAACTAATGCCACTAAAATAAAATAATAATAATAAATTTTTATAAGGAAGAATGGGTTAGTGGCATTGATATTAACCTTTAAGAAGAAGATTTATTTTTGAAAATTTAATAACTAAAAGAAAAATTGCACACAATTTACACCGAATTTGTGCTTTTTGTAAATATGCAGGAATACACATATAGTAGTGGAACATTTTGCAAAAAAGAAGCTTTCTAAGAAGTCATGCATTAGTGCATTCGTATTACCCTTAAAGAATAACAAAAACAAAATAAAACCAAAAACAAATAATGACAAAATTTACACAAAAGTTGCGCTTGTTATAATATGCGAGAATAAACATACAATAGTGGAATTTATAACACTGGTAGTATCCTTAAAGAAGAAATTAATTTAAATAAAAACTAAATCAAATAATGACAAATTTTGATTACAACTTACATAATAATTGCTCTTTGTTTTAATATGTAAGAATAAACATATACTAGTTGAATTCGGGGCACCGGTATTACCCTAAAGAAGAAGGAAAATGAAATAAAAACTAAAAAATTATCAAAATAATGAAATTTTTTAAGAAAGAATGAATTAGTGGTATTGGTATGGGAATCAATAACTCCCGAACGGTCCTATATTTTGCAATCTCGTCCCGAACTCCCTTGTTATCGTTCGATCCCCCGCATATATCTTGGCGCAGACGAACTAGCCACGTCATCCCAGCTACTCGTTCGGGACGAGATCGAGGTCTCCCGAACGCCCCCACTCCCGGACGAGACTTGCCCGCTCCCCGCTTGTGCACCCATCCGTGCTCCCGCATACGTGACTTGATTTGATTGGAACAAAATAACGCCCGGCCCCACCCCCTTAAAATCAGGGAGGAGATGATTAGATTAGAAAGGAAAAAAAAAACAGCCGTAGGATAAGGTGGGAGCACAAAATAAGACCCTGCACCCACCCCCACCCTCATTCTGCCGCATCCATTCCTCCTCACTCTCCAGTCTCCACACACATCTTGCGCGCTGAGCGCCCTAGCATAAGCTAACCGCCTCTCCCTCCGGCGCCGGTGACCGTCGACGAGCGCCGCGAGATCCCTTCTATGCCGCCCCATGCTACTCTTCTTTTCTCTTGCTCAGAAATTCGCCGAGGACGGTAGGGATGGCGAGCTGCAAGGGGGCCAGCGGATAGCGGCGGCGCTTTGAGAATGCCGCCGTCGCCCGGGAGCTCCGCTCCCGCAGGAGCTAGGGCATCGCCGACGCTGCGCAGCTCGACGAGGCGGCCACAGAGGAAAGTTCAACGACGCGATGGCTCTGGGACGGGGCGCAGCAGTTTGGGGCAGGCGCGACGGCTCCGGGACGGGGCACGGAGATTTGGTGCGGGAGCGACGACTCCGGGACGGGGCACGCCGGTTTGGGGCGGGCGCGACGGCTCCAGGACGGGGCACGGCGATTTGGGACGGGCCCGACCGCTCTGGGACGGGGCACGACGGCAGGCTGTGCTCAAGGAGCAGCGTGCCGTGACCGGCCTGCTCTAGGCCGGGAACCGGGCGAGTCGCCGCGCCGTCGACAGGGCGCTCTTGGGCTCTCCACGAGCCTGAGGCGACCGAGCCGCCGCCCAATTTTCGCAACGCGAAGTGCCAGATGATATGGCAACCGCAAGATGTTTGCTGGGGTTCATCTTACTGATTGCTCTTCCTCGGGGCATTGCGCTACACTGCTCCAAGGGTGGAGCTGCCAAGCTTCAAAAAGCCAAGCTATTCCTCTAACCTAAGGTAATTATTTGTGTTCCTCAACTGTTTGATGAAATGCTTAAGAAGAAGCTACAACTTGAGTTTTAGGAATTTGTGTTTGCTTAGTAACAGAGGACAGCCGATCATTAATTGGTAGGTTATATGTATTAGGGATAAGTATATTTTTCGTCCCTTAATTCTTTCCAAAGTATAGATACGATCCCTCAACTTTAAAACCAGCAAAACTTAGTCCCTCAATTTTTAAAACCGGATACGTTTGGTCCCTCGCGCCACTTCGGGTGGTTTCCTGCGGACGTGGAGTGGTATTGACTCGGGCTGACAAGTGTGGGCCCTACCACATCCACCCATTTTTTTTTACTTTGATTTCTCCTCTTTATCTCTATTCACTTACATATAGACCCCACATGTATGAGCATCTTCAACCTCTAAAACAGCACTTGGAGAAGACGAAGCTGATGCCTGGCCCAGGAGGCGGCACGCGGCAGCACGCATTCCCTCCTCCGCTCTAGCCGTGTAGGCTCTACTTCTTGCTTGAGGTCATGCACGCCTTCAGCCCTCCTTGTGGCCGCACGCGCGCAGCACCGCCGGATGTGTGTTTTGTGGTTCCGCTGCTGCTATGTTCGTGAGTGTGTTGCCCTTCGCGCTGGGTGTGCGTGCTGTGTTGCTGCTGCTGGCCTGCTGCTATGTTCGTGACTGTGGTGCGTGTGTTATGATGGTTGTGTGCGACGGCGACAAGATGCTCGCCGTGATGGCTAGGTGGCGTAGTGATGGGACCCATAAGCTCGTGGATGGAGGCGACGTACTTGCACGACGGTGCCGGCCTCCCAAAGTCCCAATGCATAGACGGCGCGGAGCAGCCGAACGCAAAGGGTGCTGTCGCGTTCGACGACAATGACTGCAACCACGTCGCCCATCGCACAGAGCTTGTGGCAACTCGCGACGGTGTGCACACAAGCTGGCAGGCGCCGGGAGCTCGCGACTGTGTTTGCGGCCAACGGCGCGGGAAGCATGTGGCAGCTTGCCTTCGGAGCAGGGCCGGTCCTGAGATTTTGGGGGCCCGGGGCGAAATTATGATCCGGGGCCCTTCGGGGCCCTTAGTATAAATGTCTAATTAATAATCATCATATGTACGTATAATTTGTATTAAAGAAAATAATTAAGTGCATCCAAAATGATTGTGCATATCACATAATTTATTACATATTTACTTCAAAATTTTCTCCTAACATTCTGAGATATAAAATCACTAACGACAATATCAATATCAATTTCATCAAGCAAATTTTTCTGGATGCATAAAGTTGCCAAGCCATTTAACCTCTCTTGTGACATTGCAGATCTCAAGTAGTTCTTCAACAACTTCAACTTCGAAAAACTTCTTTCAGCTGATGCCATAGTAACAGGCATAGTAAAGAAAATCCGGTATTTAGTGTTTTCTTCTTCCCTTTTAGACCCCCTTTCCACTAATATGTCCCTCGCTTTGTTATCAAGATTACCCTAATTGCTTGGACCATAAATATCCACACTAATTGGTTCCTCATCAACACTAGTAGATCCTGCCGCAGATGAATTAAATATGGACTCATGGTCACTCACATTGCTATCATCCATGTTGACGTCAACATTGCCTTCTGTAGGAGTATGACCATCATCTTCCGGATTGCCATCAGTCTGGTCACCCACAAGAACTATTGCCAACTCGTCTGGATTAGTTGGCGTGCTCGTATCGCTCTTATAATATTTAAAAAGAGATCCGCTCAATGCTTCTTTCTCCTCACCTGCCTCCTTCTTCTTTCTTTCTTTTATGACTTCCAGATGAATACTTTCTACCTGTACTCGACATGACCCTGCTGAAATTGAAAGGAACAATTCACTTTCAAAATTAGCACAAAGCTAATTAAAATATTAGATTAAGTACAAAAGATCATCTAATATAATGAGAATCTGCTAGGGCATGGTATACTACCTTCTTTCTGCAATCTAATCTGGCAACGTGGGTGCAATGATTTGAGCGCCCTAAAAACAATTCCCTGTTAATCTGTTCGATTGATTGAGAAATTGGGAATCAGGATTAGAAAGAAAAGAAATTGGACCAAGATCATGCGAGGGAAGAGAGCGCGCCGAGACATACTTGTTCGGTCGAAGAGATGAGAGATCCTGCTGCTGGCCTGCTGCAGTCGTCACGTCGTTCGTTCGTGAGGAGTCGAAGAGATTAGACGAACAGGAACAGCGGAACAGGAAAAAGGCAGGGAACGACCGATCCTAATCTCTTTTTTTTTTGAGGAAAGACCGAAGCTAATTCCTAAATTACAGGAAATCAATCCAACGAGGCAACGATTCCTTTTCCTCTCCGATCTGCAGTTCTCCACGACTCCACGTGAGTACGTGCAAATATGGGCCAGGCCCAACGTATTTACTTTTCTAGGCTAGCACGCGAAGCTGAGCGAGGCGCTGATAGAATTTTTCCTGTCGAAGCTTGTATGTATACCTACGTACGTATACCTGGGAGGGGGCCCCTGGCTTTTGGGGGCCCGGGGCGGCCGCCCCGTTCGCCCCTCCCCAGGACCGGCCCTGCTTCGGAGCTTGTACCACCGCAATGCTAGAGCGGAGGTCGGGAGGTGTGCGTGTGACCCGCGGGGCGGACGCACGAGGCGGCATCTTCCACCTCGATCCCGTGGGCGGCATGCTGGGGGCTCGCACCTGAGGAGCTAGCCTTACCAAGGTCGCCAAGGACCAAAACCATCTCGCCGGAGGCCACCACGCCCACGTCTCCTACTGCTGCTCCACGCGCGTCAACTGCTCGACGAAATGCCTAGCTGAGCTAGAATGACAAGGAAGAATAAGATTCATCGGAGATTGCCATGTGGATGTGGACCTGGTCAAAACCACCCAAAGCTATACGAGGGACTAAACTTATCCGGTTTGAGAAGTTGAGGGACTAACATTTACTGGTTTTATAGTTGAGGGACCATTTCTATACTTTTGAAAGAATTAAAGGATAAAAAATATACTTTTCCCTATGTATTAATCCACTGAAACTGGTCTAAAACAAACAAACAAAAAGTCAAATTCCTTTAGCATGGGACCTGCTAGTGAAATTTTCCAAATACCCATTTTGATAGTAGCATGGCAATTTTTATAAGTATGTACATCATGGCGTTTTTAGCTCTTTGCCAACCGAAGATACTCTTTTAATCCATTTTTGCGATGGCAAATTTTACTCCATTTTCGCCATGGTAAATTTTACTCCATTTTATGCCATTGCAAACTTCTTTAATTAACATGTTCAAAAACATGCAAGCTTGCCATGGCAAAGTTATAGATGTTTATGGCAAACTTGTTTGGCAAATTTTACTCCTTTTTTGCCATGGCAAGAATACTTTTGTTCACACGGCAAATTTTAGTTTACATTGCCATGGCAAAATTTACTTTAAGTTGCCATCGAAAATTTATTGTAAAGAGCTTGGCAATTTTGTTTTAAATATGATGGCAAATTTACATAGCACGATAATTACACTTGCATAGCCATGACATTTTTTAATTTATTCCATGTAAAAAGTACTCCATTTTTGCCATGGCAAAATTAATCCATTTTTTGCCATGACAAATTTTTACTTCACTTTTGCCATGGCAAAAATACTTTTATTTCACATGGCAAAATTTAGTTTAAGTTGCCATTGCAAATTTAATTTTAAGTTGCCATGGCAATTTTAATTTAAATATTATGGCAAATTTACATTTTATAGAACATGGCAAATTTTACTATGTAGCATCTTAAATATACTTGTGTAACCATGACGTTTTTTATTTTATTTCCATGGCAAAAGTACTACATTTTTGCATTGGCAAAAATTAAACCATTTTTGCAATGACAAATTTCACTCCATTTTATGCCATCGCAAACTTCTTTAATTAACATGTTCAAAAACATGCAAACTTGCCATGGCAAAGTTATAGATGTTTAAAAATATGGCAAACTTTATAGATGTTCACAAATATGGCAAATTTGCCATGGCATTTTAAAATGTTCAAAAACATGACAAATAAGTGATGTTCAAAAACATGGCAAACTTGCTATGGCAACTAATGATGTTCAAAAACATGGCAACCTAAGATGTTCAAAATTATGGCAAACTTGCCATGGCAACTAAAATCGGTATTGTTTGTAAATGTGTTCTTTTCCATGGCAACTAAATGCATTATTTTGCCATGGTTCATTGTGTCCTTTTGCCATGTCCATCCGAAGAATGTTTGTCATGACCATCACAAATTAGTTTGAGAACACGACAAGTTTGTTCTTTCAAAATTCTTTTTTCCATGACAAAAAGTTTTGATTCTTTGAAATTTGTTTTGCTATTGGGATTACATGTACGATATCATTACAACTTAAAATGGTTTCTCCATTTTTTCCAAAAAATTTCTATGTGCCTAGAGAGAATTTTTCACCATATCACTTCATGGCAAAAATTTCCCTTTTTTTGTAAACTTTCGTAGTGATGGCAACTTTTCGTATTGTAGAGATGCAGGTTGCCATGACTTCTTCCTTTTTTGCGGCATTTTTGAAAACATAAACTTGAACATGGCAATTTCTTTCATAGAATGGAAAAAGTCCATGGCAATTTTGTCGTGCAAAAGACCAATGTTTATTAGCCGCAGAAAAACTGGGCTTTTTACTAGTCATACACGGGCTTTATTTTTTGTTTTTCTTTTCATAGGAAAAAGGCCTGTAGGGCCTGGTGAGTGAGGCATTCGGGCTGGGGCATTCTCCTCCAGAACGAGAACGAAGCGTTCGGTCGATGCCCCTCCCGTCCCGAACGAAGCGTTCGGCCTGGGGTGCTCCCAGACCAAACATTCGGTTGTTATCGATGTCCATTGGTATTACCCCTTAAGAAGAAAGAAAATAATAAATAAATAAATAATGAAAAAATTTGCACACAATTTATCCACAATTTTTGTTTTTATAATATGGAAGAATAAGTATATAATAGTGGATTTTTGGCAAAAAAAAGAAGTTTCCTAAGTAGGAATGAATTAGTGGCAGTAATATTACCATTGAGGAAGAAAGGAAATGAAATAAAAAATATAAAAATATTTTTTTCTTTAAAAATAATGAGTTTTTAAGAATTATTGAATTAGTGGCAGTGGTATTACCCTTTAAGAGCAAAGAAAATGTATCGGAATAATGAGGTTTTCTAGGAAAGAATGAATTAGTGGCATTGGTGCTACCCTTTAAGAAAAAAGAAAGACAAACTAAAAAACTAAAATAAAGGAATGTGGTTTCTAGGGAAGAATGGATTATTGGCATTGATATACCCTTCAAGAAGAATAAAAATCTAAAACAAGCTAAATCAAAATAATAAGATTTTCTAGGGAAGAATGAATTATTGGCATTGGTATTATGATTTAAGAAGAAATAAACTAATAAAAAATGTATTTTTCTAATAAATAATGAATTAGTTGGTTTGATATTACCCTTTAAGAATAAGAAATTGCAATAATAACAAAAAGCAGATTAAAGTAATGAGGTTTTCTTGGGAAGAATGAATTAGTGCCATCGGCATTACCCTTTAAGAATGAAAATAAATAAATAAACTCCTTAAAAAATTGAATTTTTTTGCACACAATATACACAAAAGTTGCACTTTTTAAAATCATGAAAGAATACACATATGGAATGAAATAATGGCATTGGTATTACCCTTAAAGAAGAATGAAAATGATATGATAAGTAAAGCAAAAACAAAATAATGAAGTTTTATAAGAAATGAAATAGTCTCATTGGTACTACACTTTAAGAAGAAAAATAATAAAAAAAGAAACTTGCACAAACAACTTCTCACAAAAATTGCACCTTTTTTAGTATGCAAACAATAATCATTTAGTAGTTTAATATTCCCACCTATTGCATAGTATTTGTTTGCATCCATTTGTACTCAGCCAACATCCCACAAATACCAAAATAATAAACAACTAGTAAAGGAACACAAAAAACAAAAGCATATAGGCAAAACAGAAAAAACAGAAAAAGAGAACAAAGGGAGAGGGGGGAGAGAGAGAGAGAGAGAGAGAGAGAGAGAGAGAGAGAGAGAGAGAGAGAGAGAGAGAGAGAGGAGAGTTGGACTGCACAGGAAATGGGCTTCAGCCGCCTAGCAAATCGACTGACCCAAATATCTCGCCAGTCAAAACCACCAACCCAAAACAACTCAAAGAAGAGAGCAAAAAAACAAAAACCAAAAAACAGAGCACAAATCTCAAAGCAGAAATCTACAGCAAAAAATCGAATGACCCAAAATCATTTTTCAGGTGACTTGCATTTAGCTAAAACATAAACAGAGACATCCTTTGGCCATATATAAGGAAGACTATATGCATTTATCCGTACAAACACAAGTTATACTAGTCACGTATAGACCACCGTGAATATCCATGACATAAGAATTTTTTATCTCCTTACAAATAGTTGAGTATAAATAAGAGCACAACAAAGCGCCACCTCGATCAATTATTTAATTTTTTTTGTTGCTCTGGTCTGAGTTGGAGGAATGGAAATTACATTAACGACGGACACTCAATAATCACTCGATAACGATACAATCTGGACCATATAACAGCTTCTAAGGAATGCTAAGGCGTTTATTCATGTAACTTCTACATCCACAGTACCGCAGGAATTTCAATTTCCGCAACGATATGTCAGTAATTTGTAGTACTACCGTAGCTCTGCTACTGAGTTTAGTTCATCTAGCTGAACAGATGGAGATCAAAGAAGTAGTACTATCTGCATACACATGTGCAACTTCTATCGTAGCACCACCAATCCCAGTCCAACCTTAATTTCTGTTAGACTTGAGTTTGGTCAGCTTGGCGCCGACGACGGGCGCGGTCGTCGTTGTGGACGTGGCATCCTGCGTGCCGCTCCTCCTGTCCCTGCCAACTCTCGGGCTGCCACTGTCGGCGCCCAGGCCGATGGATAGCTTGCTCAGGGCCTTCCGTGCGTCGGTGCAGTACCTTTTGCTCGTGTTGAGCAGCGACGAGACGCCCCACCCGCGGCCATGCCATTCCTCGCGGCTCCTCTTCTCCCCGCGCGGCTGCTGCGGCCGCGGGTCTTGCACGTCCATGTCGTCGGTCTTGTTGTCCTCCTGCAGAGCGTCACGCAGGGAAGGGTTGCCGCGGCCGCGGGAGGGCGAATGGTCAACGGCGCCGGCGCGACGCGTCGTCGACGGGCTCCTGAACCCGCAGTCCGCCCGCTTCGCGCTCCAGGGGAAGAACACCATGAGCCCGCATGCTCTGGGGGACATCTGCTCGACGCGCGGCATGACCCTCACGGGGTCGTTGCTCTTTGGCCACTCCCCGTCGTCGTCATCGTGGTGGCGCGAGCTGCCGCGTCGCCGCCAGTGCTTCGTGTGTCTCGCCGAGGACGACGACGCGGCGACGACGGCGCTGGGCTCGCCCGTGGGCGCGTGGCGGAAGGAGTAGGACCGGTCCTTGGCGAAGCTCTCGGCGCGGCCGAGGAAGATGTCCTCGAAGCGCTTGGACGTGACCCGGTCGAAGGAGCCGATCCGCGCGGGCGAGGAGGACGCCCGGTCCAGCGCGTCGGAGAAGGACGACGCGTCGCAGTCGTCGCTGCTGGCCTCACTCCCGTTGCCGTAGCACCAGTTCGTCCTGGTGGGGCACTGCGGCGGCCAGCGCCCGGGCGGCAGCTTGGGCGGCGGCATCGTCTCCTCCCGCGTGTCCCTGCCGCTCTTGGGCACGCCGGGGGAGCTCTCCCAGGAGAAGGGCACCTGCGTGCGCAGCGGCGAGGCGGCGCACCGCAGGCTGCTGCCGGGCGCGTCCGCGGAGGCGCACGAGCGGCGCGGCGTGGGGAGCGGCGAGTCGAGCAGCTGCGGGAGCGGCTCGCCGTCGGCGGCATTGCCCCGCCTCTCCCTGGGGCGCTTGGTGATGATCTCCATGGGCTCCGGCCTTTTGTTACGGCGCACTGTTGCGAAGCATGCAAGCGTATAATAAGAGGAGTGTACGCGAAGGCTGCAGTGAGGTAGGTGAGTGAGAAGGCGAGGCCATGCGGGCTGAGTTCGTGGTGCTTTACCACGAGAAGTGGAAAGTGGAGGCGGTTGGGGCGTAGCTAGCTTCCGCGTATGGTAGCGTGTCGCCGACATTTCCCCCCTCTCAGCTGGTTCGTTCCCGTGAGTTTGATAGGGGGCGTTAACGGCGGAGGTTGCCGAAAGGTCGGCGATGCAAGAGAGAGGGGAGGACATCCTGCACGCGGTACCGCCGTACGCTCATATACACGTGCATACACTCATCCACATGAACGCACACACGCACACACTACTCCTATAAGCACCTCCGAAAGACTGAGCCGACATATCATCTTGAAATTTACGAAGTCACCGTAGGCATCCTAAAGGCCATGATTTGTGCTTAACTTCTCATTGTTGCGACATTGCTCAGTCTCTTCTTCTACAAGGTTTTCTCATTTACTATGGACGTGTTTGGTAGCCTGCATACATCTCGACCATGCCTGCGCGGGAAGAATCTGGTCTGTTTGGTTGCCTATATACACTGTTGGGCCTGCATAGCATGAAACTTAAAACACCTCTCGGCCTGGCTCGCTGGAAACGCTCAGATCGGCAGTTTCTTGCGAGCCAGGCCGAGGCAAGCGCAAGCGAGCGGGCCCTTGCACGAGTGGAGATGGGAGGGAAGCGAGGTGATTAGGTGAGGTCTTCTTCAACCTCCATTAAGCTTCTATCTAATCTCCCCTCTTCCTTGTCCCTCTGATCTACACAACGGTGCTTCGATTCGAGGTAAGCTCTACACGAAAAAGATGCACCTTGATGCTACGGTTCCATTCAGGCGATCGGTTCGTAGTTTCGTTGACCGTAAGTTCTTCATTTCGTGCTCCCTTTAGGAGCTATTCTGGACGAATTTTGTCTCGCGCACGATCGACCATTTGAAATTTTCTTTGACCAACAACCTAATCTCGCAGTTCCTCACAACATTCGTGTTGTAAGTTTTTGGTTTCGACGATCGTAGCTTCATCTCTCTTTGAACAGCCATGTCGAGCTCCTCTGTCCTCTGCTCAGAGCCCTCCTTTTCGTCCCTCTCGACGCTGAAGCCCTTCCCCTTGATCTCCTTGCTCACGTCCTACTACACTAGAGTCGTTTTCGGCATCGCTCATCTCGGCCTACTCTCTGTCGGCCTCCTACTGCACTGACGCTGCAATGGCGCGCACACTGCTTTCTTGTGCCCTCTGCCTCTGTGCACACTGCAGTTCGCCAAGCCGCTGACGGGGTCGATCATCTTGGCCTTCTCTCTCTCGCCCTCCTACACTGGAGTCGTTTCCGGCGTCGATCATCTCGGCCTCCTCTCTCATCCACTGCACAGATGATACCATGGCGCGAGCACTGCATTCTCCTCCCTTGTCGACTGTCTTTGTGCGAGCACTGCAACTAGTTCGCCGACGGTGTCGCTCGCTGTGCCGCCGACGGGGTCACTCTCCCACGACTTCATGCTCGTCATGTCGGACACGACGCCACGGCCACTATCCACCGCAGTCGCCATGGTCCGACGCACATTGCATTTCTTCCCCCTTCCTCTGATAGCTCTTAACCCCGTGTGCTAAGTGTAAGTGCTAGCCCTTAATCATACCTCATGCGTGCAATCAAACACCGTGTCCATGTGCTGCTTGGGCCAATGCAGGAAACTAAACAAAGTGCACTTGCGTATTACCTAATGAACAGACCCTAGATGCAGGCAACCAAACAACTTGTAAATGGCGCATTAGGGTTTGTTTTTGCTCAACCAGGCTGGGTTGAGAAGTGTATGCCATGCAGGTATTGTTCACAACTTGAACCAAACACGCCCTATATGATATGATAGACCTTGGTTCTATTTCATCTTTTCAACAAGTTTAGTAATAAGCATAACGACCCTATTGGTCCGATGGAGAGAAGAACCTATAATTAGCTTTTCGGAAAATTTCCAAACGAACAATTTCAACAAAATCTTTCAATTTTTCATTTTATTATGTTCAACTTTATGTATTCCTCTATCCGTAGAGTACATGGGCATGACAAAACTGAAAAGATAGCATAACACTAGCTTTTGCATAAAAAACACCAGAAGAAAAACTACAATCAGGACCAAAATTCCTAATATGCAGCTTTGCAGACCTCCAAGGTGGCTCACCAAAGGCGAAAGCATTATAGTTAACCCAATCAGGTTGAGGCAACACCCGGGCACGCCATCAAACTTCAGTTCTGCCACCCCCGCACGACTGATACGTCCATTTTGCATCATGCTTTTATATCGATATTTATCGCATTATGGGTAGTTATTACACGTTATGTCACAATACTTATGCCTATTCTCTCTTATTTTACAAGGTTTACATGAAGAGGGAGAATGCCGGCAGCTGAAATTCTGGGCTGAAAAAGGAGCAAATATTAGAGACCTATTCTGCACAGCTCCAAAAGTCCTGGAACTTCACGGAAGTCATTTTTGGAATTAATAAAAAATACTGAGCAAAGAAAGTATCAGAGAGGGCCCACACCCTGGCCACGAGGGTGGGCGCGCGCCCCCTGCCTCGTGGGCCCCCTAGCAGGCCTCTGGTGCCCATCTTCTGCTATATGAAGTCTTTTACCCTGGAAAAAATCATAATCAAGCTTTTGGGAAGAAACTCCGCCGCCACAAGGCGGAACCTTGGCAGAACCAATCTAGGGCTCTGGCAGAGCTGTTCTGCCGGGGAAACTTCCCTCCGGGAGGGGGAAATCATCGCCATCGTCATCACCAACGCTCCTCTCATCGGGAGGGGGGCAATCTCCATCAACATCTTCACCAGCACCATCTCCTCTCAAACCCTAGTTCATCTCTTGTATCCAATCTTTGTCCCAAAGCCTCAGATTGGTACCTGTGGGTTACTAGTAGTGTTGATTACTCCTTGTAGTTGATGCTAGTTGGTTTACTTGGTGGAAGATCATATGTTCAGATCCTTTATGCATATTAATACCCCTTTGATTATGAACATGAATATGATTTGTGAGTAGTTACGTTTGTTCCTGAGGACATGGGAGAAGTATTGCTATAAGTAGTCATGTGAATTTGGTATTCATTTGATATTTTGATGAGATGTATGTTGTCTCTCCTCTAGTGGTGTTATGTGAACGTCGACTACATGACACTTCACCATTATTTGGGCCTAGAGGAAGGCATTGTGAAGTAATAAGTAGATGATGGGTTGCTAGAGTGACAGAAGCTTAAACCCTAGTTTATGCATTGCATCGTAAGGGGCTGATTTGGATCCATATATTTCATGCTATGGTTAGGTTTACCTTAATACTTCTTTTGTAGCTGTGGATGCTTGCAATATGGGTTAATCATAAGTGGGATGCTTTTCCAAGAAAGGGCAGCACCCAAGCACTGGTCCACCCACATACCAAATTATCAAAGTAACGAACGCGAATCATATGAGTGTGATGAAAACTAGCTTGACGATAATTCCCATGTGTCCTTGGGAGCGCTTTTCTCTATATAAGAGTTTGTCCAGGCTTGTCCTTTGCTACAAAAAGGATTGGGCCATCTTGCTGCACCATGTTTACTTTCATTACTTGTTACCCGTTACAAATTACCTTATCACAAAACTATCTGTTACTGATAATTTCAGTGCTTGCAGAGAGTACCTTGCTGAAAACCGCTTATCATTTCCTTCTGCTCCTCTTTGGGTTCGACACTCTTACTTATCAAAAGGAATATGATAAATCCCCTATACTGGTGGGTCATCAAGACTCTTTTCTGGTGCCTTTGCTGAGGAGTGAAGCGCCTTTGGTAGGTGGAATTTATATACTGTGCTGAAATTTACTGTCACTTGTTACTATGGAACATAATTCTTTGAGGGGCTTGCTCGGGGTATCTTCACCCGGACCAGTAGAGCAAAGAGTTGCTGCTCAACCTACTAAACCTACTGAAAATGTTTACTTTGAAATTCCTTCAGGTATGATAGAGAAACTGCTAGCTAATCCTTTTACAGGAGATGGAACATTACATCCCGATTTGCACCTAATCTATGTGGATGAAGTTTGTGGATTATTTAAGCTTGCAGGTATGCCCGGGGATGTTATCAATAAGAAGGTATTCCCTTTATCTTTGAAGGGAGAGGCATTGACATGGTTTAGGCTATGTGATGATATGGGATCATGGAACTACAACCGATTGAAATTGGAATTTCATCATAAGTTTTATCCTATGCATCTTGTTCATCGTGATCCTATTTATATATATAATTTTTGGCCTCGCGAAGGAGAAAGCATCGCTCAAGCTTGGGGGAGGCTTAAGTCAATGTTATATTCATGCCCCGATCATGAGCTCTCAAGAGAAATGATTATTCAAAATTTTTATGCTCGACTTTCTGTCAATAATCGCTCCATGCTCGATACTTCTTGTACTGGCTCTTTTATGATGAAGACTATTGAATTCAAATGGGATTTATTGGAAAGAATTAAACGCAACTCTCAAGATTGGGATCTCGACGAAGGTAAGGAGTCAGGTATAACACCTAAGTTTGATTGTGTTAAACCTTTTATGGATACCGATGTTTTCCATGAATTTAGCACTAAATATGGACTTGACTCTGAGATAGTAGCTTCTTTGTGTGAATCATTTGCTACTCATGTTGATCTCCCTAAGGAGAAGTGGTTTAAATATAATCCTCCCATTGAAGTAAAAGTGGTTGCACCTATTAAAGTTGAAGAAAAGACTGTCACTTATAATGATCCTATTGTTCCTACTGCTTATATTGAGAAACCACCTTTCCTGTCGTGGTGGGCGCACGACAGATGCCAAGGGATGGCTAAAGAGAGGAGGAGGCTCGAGGGCGCTGGTGGGCTCTAGAGGCGAGGTTGGCATGAGCGGGCGCGGGACGCCGGACATACCCAGGTTTGGGGCTCTCCAGAGAGATAACACCCCTAGTCCTGTCGAGTGTAGTTGGATGATCGATAGTACAATGTTGCTCCTGGAGCTGTATGGAGGAGGAAGGAAGCTGGTCAAGGCTTGGGCTGCTCCTTCTCCCCGGTGTTGCTACCTGGTGGCTAGTCCTATGCTTACTTATGCGATGGTGCGATGCTGCGGTTGGATTGTATGCCTGATGAGATGCCCCTGTGGGTGGGTTCCTGGGGGGGTTTTATAGATCAACCCACCCAGGGTTACAATGGTAATATGCCGAGTCGGTGGGTCCGTATTGTTGGCGCTCGAGACTCCGAGCTAGGTCCCGCTTGTGGGCTTGCGGTTCGCCGGGTTCCCCTAGGCGCGGGCCCCGCATGCCTAGGGGGACTGTGCGCCATCTTGTCGATCGTCAGGGCGTGGCCGAGTCGAGTCGTGTACAGTGCTCTCCATCAGGCCGCCGCTTGCTGTCGTCAACGGTGAGGGCGGAAGCACTGTAGCCACGCCAGCCTTGGTCAGCGGGTAGGTGAGGGGCACTATTGCCACGCCTCGGCTGACCACAGGCATGGTGGGAACACTGTTGCCTTGGTCATTGGTGATTTGGGTCTCGTCCCATCGTACGGCCTGGATGGGACGGGAGCTAACGCGTGGCTGGGTTGCCGTGGACGCCAGGGGTGGTGCTGGCTTGCCGTGGAAGCCTTGGTTGCGCCGGGTCGAGTTGCCTGGCACCAGTTGCTGTGGCCGGGTTGACATACCTTGCCGTGTTGGAGAGTTTGGCCGGGTTGCGGGCCCTGCCAGGTCGAGCGACCCGGCCAAGCACGTGCCAGTTTGCGTGGCGATGCGGGCCCCGCTGTTTTTGAAGAGGATCCGGGTTCCGTTGCCTGCCCGGGGTTCATCCCCCCGACAGTAGTCCTCGAAGCTGTGAAGGTCCGCCGTCTTCTGATGAGTGGGCCTTCGTAGTTTCCTCCTTGAGCAAGGCGGATTCTGCGAACGCCGGGTTTGGCAACACCCGCTGTGTGCCGGTTTTCTCGGAAACCGGATCGCGGCACCCCGACCGTGGCGGGAACCGAGGAGTCTGTCGAATCTTGAGGAGATCCCTTGGGCTTCGCGCAGGCGCCATGTGGTGCCCGGAAGTTGGAGGGGCCTGACAGGCCACGCGCGTGACGAGACCGGGCGACGGGCCGGGGGCCCGCCGCCGCGCGCCCTTGGGCCACGCGCGCGGATTTATTGTGGCGTCTGGGGGCCGGTTGCACTTCCCCACGCAGTTAGTGCGCGCGTACGTGCGCACTTATTGTGGGGTAGTGGAACGAGCACGTGCAGACGATCCCACTTCCCCACGTTTGAACTGGGGCTTATAAATGGAGGGGGCAAGGGGGCGGCGGACACCATTCTTGCTCGCGCCATCCTGTCCCCCTGCTCGTGCTCTGCTCCTTGCCACCGATGCACAGCTACACCCGCAGCCCCGAGCAGAGCTTTCTCCGTTGCTCATCTTCTTCTTCCCGCTTCTGTCCATGGCGCTGCCGTCGGGCTCTTGGATGGGCTCCAACGTCATCCTCGAGGACATCACACAGCTTCGAGCTTCGCGGCGCTTGCTGCGGGAGACGGTTGTCGGTGTCCGCCTGCCGCACCGCGAGCAAAGGCCCTGACCCGAGGGGCAGGAGCGCGTTGTCTTCCTTACTCATTTCGAGCGCGGGCTCGGGCTGCCGGTGAGTACATTCTTCCGCGCCTTCTTGGAGTTCTTCGGCCTCAACCGCACCATCTTGGCGCCAGCGCCATCGTCCAACTCTCCGGCTTCGTGACCCTGTGCGAGGGGTACCCGGGGGTCGAGCGGATGATCGACCTCTGGGCGCGCTTCTTCTCCTTGAAGCAGCAGGGCCCGTCGGCCGGGGAGTTCGCCGACTGCGGCGCCGCCGTCATCTCCAAGCGGTCGGGGGAAGATTTCCCCAAGATCCCGCTCGAGGATTCTGCCAAGAAGTGGCAGAATTCTTTCTTCTACATTCGTAACCATGGCACGGACCATATCAATCTTCCCCCCTTCGTCATCGCGCCACCGCGGGCGAAGACGAACTGGGGCTACTCGTCCCGGCACCCGTCGCAGGAGATCGTCAACCTCTGCAAGCGGGTGACGGTGATGAGGACGCAGGAGGAGCTCACCGGCACGGACCTCCTTGCCGCGTTCATCACCCGCTGGGTCCTCCCGCTTCAGTGGCGCTCCTGCCTCATCGGCGAGAGGATAGGCCTGCAGGACCCCAACCGGATGGGGTCGACGCTGCTGTCCGTGGAGCAGGCCGCGCGCGCCGTCAACGTCATCTCCAGGGCCAATCTTGGAGAGGATTGGCGATTCAGCAAGGCGCCGTATAGCCAGTCGAATCCGGCGCTGCAGGTGAGCGCCTGGTCTCCTTACTTTGCCGCCGCACACCTTCTTGTTCATCCCGATGCGACGCGGGAGGTTCTCTTGAACTCGATCCAGCATCCTTACGCCCGGGCTCCGTTGCAGGTGGCGCCGGTGGCACCAAAGGAGCCCGCGGCCCAAGGCGACGAGGAGGTGGTCGAGTCCGACGCCGGCGCTGGGCGCCGAGCCGGTAAGTCTTGCATGTTTCCTTCTTCATTTCATCTTGAATTGTTGCTCGTGTCACGGTGAAGGAGACGCTGATGCTGGTTGCTTGGTGTAGCGGCGTTGGGCGGGGGAGGCGGTGACGCGGGCGGAGCTGGGTCCTCGCATGGGGCGGCGCCGAGCCTCCCGCATGGAAAGGACAGCGTCGCGCCGCGACCCCGCGGATCGAAGCGTGTGGCGGACCGGGTCGAGCCCGGGAGGCCGGCCAAGAAGAAGCGCGCGAGGCCGATCCCGGTCCCGGTCTTGACAGGGTAAGTTTTATTTCCCACTTGCGCCTTGATTTCTTGTCTCTTTTTCTTATTTTGCCTTCTTCTTCAGGTTGCCCATCGCGCTGGCGAGGGTGGCGGCGGAGGCCGCGGCCGCCGAAGGGACCGCGTTCCGCAGGAGCCAGTCCGACCTTGCCGGCCTGGCCGGGGAGGAGGGACGAGGCGACTCGGACCTCGGCCTGGACCCGGACGACGCCAAGGCCTTAGCCTGGCGGGACAGGAACCACGCCGAGGCGGAGCTGGAGGTGGCGTCGGTCCAGGCTTGGACCAACGCGGCGGCGGCATGGGCGCGAACCGGCGTGGAGCCGGCCTAGCGCGAGATGCCAGAGGGCATGGTGGTGGCGGCGACGGTTTTTGAACCGTCGTTGGCGAGGGAGCGTGGCCGTGGGGGCCGGGCTGAGGTGGTGCTCCTCGACCAGGAGGTCGTGGAGGTGGGGGGCGATAGCCCTCCGCGAGCCGATGTGGTCGAACGCGCGGGGGCTGATGGTGGTGGAGGCGGCGGCCTCCTGGAGGGGGCACCGCAGGAGGCGCCGTCGGCTATGAAGGAGGCACTGCGGGCGGTGGTGCCTGAGGTGGCGACACAGGGCATCCCGGCATCTGGGTCGCCGTCGGCGTTGGAAGGGGCGTTGGAGGAGGTGCTGGCCGCGTCGCAAGCGGCTAGCGGGGGGCACGCCTTGGCGCTCCGGCAGGGCAGGCGCCGAGCTGCCGTGCGCGGGCGCGGCCGTCTTTGGGCCCCAGACCCAGGAGGAGGCGGCGCTGGATGCTGTCAGCCGCCGTCTGCGAGGCCGGACGGAGCGCCTTGAGGCCTTCGCCCAGGCCGAGACGGAGCGGACGCGCAACCTGGAGCGCGCCGTCCTGGTAAGTCCTTCTTCTTCGTTTTCTTGTGATTTCTTCATTGTGGGGGTGCGCCAGCGCACCCACTGGGTGTAGCCCCCGAGGTTCGGGCCAACTACGTAGTAGTTGGGTCGAATCTTTAGATCGCCAGGCCTTGCTCTGACTTCTATCTTTTTTCAGCATCTTGATGCTTTCCGGATTGCCGCCTTCAACCGGCTCCTGGGCAAGCCATGGGAGCTCAAGGAGCAGCTCGCTGCCAAGGAGGAGGAGATTCGCGTCGCCGTAGGTACGTTCATGCTCTTTTCTAGTGGGGGTGCGCTAGCGCACCCACTGGGTGTAGCCCCCGAGATTCGGGCCAACTGTGTAATAGTTGGGCCAAATCTTAAGTCTTGTCTTTTTTCTTCTGCTGAATTCTTTTTCTTTGCAGCCGAGGTGCTGTCTGGCAGACCCGGCTTCTCCGGGCTGATCATCATTACGACCGGCTTGTTGTTGACGCCAGCCGCCTTGGCGCCAAGGCGGCGCAGGCGAGGGCGGAGGCGGCCGCGGCCTGACGGTCCCTTTACGAGGCCAACCAGCTGCATGAGCAGCTGGCGGGTCAGAAGAGCCGCCTCGAGGCCGAGGTGGAGCTTCTGAAGGCGGAGGCCGCCGAGGTGCTAGAGACACAGCGGGCCCTGGCCGAGGCGGACCAGCAGCGCGGCCGGCTGGCCGACGACAAGGGCCGGCTCCAGGCCGAGGTGGATCGCCTGCAGGAGCAGGCCGCGGCGGCCGAGGAGGCTCGTCATGACGAGACTCATCGCCGGGAGGCGGCTGAGAAGGTGGCCGAAGACAAGGACGCCGAGATGAAGGCGGCCCTTGCTAATGCAGCCGATCTGGAGAAGGCACTCAAGGAGCGCGACCGCGTCATGGAGCGGGAGTGGCGTGGTACGTTGCTCGAGGCGCAGCACCAGAAAGAGTCCTTCTCCAGTAAGTGCTGCTTGTAATTTTTCTGGGTCAGGAACCGGCTTTTCTTCCTTGTTGTTCTTCTAATCTTGCTTCTTCTTTTTGCGGCAGGGGCCTTCCCAGAGACGCAGCGGCTGGCGGAGGAAGCTGTCTGCTACTAGCGCGACCCGACCGGCGTTGTCGGGTCTGGGACGGATCCGCGGGTGGCCTGGACCTTCCCGGAGATTATCGCCGCTACAGAGGCCCGCCAGAGGGCCCTGGGGACGCAGATGGAGCGGCTGTCCCAGGCCGACACCACGATGACGGCGGCCCTGTGGCCGGACTCCGTCCATCCGCGCAGCTTCTCGCGCCTGGCGCGCTGGTTGGAGGTGGGTCCGGACCGTCTTGGCGAGTGGCGTGTCTCCGCCGCCCGTGCCGGTGCCGAGATGGCGCTGCGGTTTGCGCTGTCTTGGCATCCAGATCTTCAGCTGGACGCGCTGATGGGCCAGCGCGCTGGGTCAGAGCAATTGCTGCAGCAGCAAGCTGGCCGGATTGCCTCCCAGGCCAGCTACATCGTCGAGTTCGCCTTCCACGACGAGTTCCATCCGGAGCGGACGGAAGATGGCAGGGTCGTGGATGGCGACGACTATGGCTTGCTTCTCCGTGACCCGGAGGGAAGCTCAGAGGAGACGGGCTTCTACGAGGACACTGATGCTGAGGAGGACACCGGTGTCACGCCGGACCCGGAGGCCGCCAGGGGGGAGCCGTCGACGTAGCGATGCGGCGCTGGAGATGCCTGAGATTCTTCACGCAGAATTTGTTAAGTAGCAGGTCCACCCACCCACTGGGGGTTGTTTTAGGGTGTAATGAACTCGGGCCGTGGGCCTTCATTATAAATATTTGTGTCTGAATGTTGTGAGTGCTTTTTTGCTCTTTGCCTTCCATTTTTTCGAACCGATTTCATATGCTTTCCCTGTCTGGAACCTCCCCCCCGCGAGTCAGACGGCCGAGGCTCCGGTTCGTGACAAAGGGTTCGATTCTTCGAGAGGGGAGCACAGGACTTGGGTCCTTAGAAATGTTGAGCAAGAGCGAAACACCCACTGGGCCGGCTGGCGGCAATCCGGCTTGGCCGGTTGGCGAGCAGCCGGTCGTGCGGCTACTTATCTGATGAGTGACGGGTCGGGTCGGTCGACCCGGCGGCCTTTGACTTAGTGTATGAATCGTCAAGGAGCTTTGGCCCGTTGTACTTGCCCGCCGACTGCCAAAGCTGGATCTGCGGTTTTAGGGCGAAGTGGGGGACCGCGGCATCCCAACTTTTTCAGGAATCACCAAGTAAGGCGGCGGGGTGGTGACCGAGCAGGCCTGCTCCCGAGCCCCCGGGTCGAGCGAGTCGAGCTGGCGGCCGGGTTCAGTGGTAAAGTGATGTAGATAAATATGGACGTAATAAATTGGTCAGCAAAAGGTAGCCCCCGAGTTTCGTTCGGGGACCCCGTAGTTTCATGCGTTTACAAAAGGTGATGATACATACACTCGTGCGACTAACTGTAAAATGGGCGGAGGAGTTCCGCGTTCCACGGCCGGGTCGTTTCTTCGCTGGTGGTGTCCTTCTTGCGCTTCTTTTACTTCAGCGCGTCGATGAGGTAGTAGGCGTTGTGGTCGCGCAAGGCTCTACTGACGATGAACGGGCCCTCCCATGGAGAGGACAACTTGTGTTGGCCTGGCTGCTTTTGGACGAGTCGGAGGACGAGGTCGCCTTCGCGGAATGCGAGAGGCTTGATCTTCTTGCTGTGGTAGTGCCTCAGGCCCTGCTGGCAGATAGCCGAACGGCTAAGTGCCAGAAGGCGCGCTTCTTCGAGCAGGTCGACGCCGTCTTTGCGTGCCTCTCTTGCTTCGGCTTCTGTGTACATCGCGACGCACGGCGAGTCGAACTGGACGTCGGTCGGGATGACCGCTTCGGATCCGTAGACGAGGAAGAAATGGGTGAACCTGGTCGACCGATTCAGTGTTGTGCGTAGACTCCAGAGTACCACTGGCAACTCGTCTAGCCAGCTGCCGGGTGAGCGGATGAGTGGTTCGACGAGTCGCGGCTTGATGCCAGAGAAAATGAGTCTGTTGGCCCGCTCGACCTGCCCGTTGGACTGCGGATGTGCCACGGAGTCCAGGTCGAGGCAGATGCCGGAGACAGAGCAGTACTGCTCGAGTGCGCCCTTGGCAAAGTTGGTGCCGTTGTCGGTGATGATGCTGTTCGGCATGCCGCAGCGCACCGCTATGTCCTTGATGAATTGGACGGCTATTGGCCCGTCCAATTTCTTGATAGGTCTTGCTTCGATCCACTTGGTAAACTTGTCCACTGCCACCAATAAGTGCGTCATGCCACCTCGAGCGGTTTTGAATGGTCCCAGCATGTCGAGCCCCCAAACTGCGAAGGGCCAGGCGATCGGTATGATGTGGAGCACCGACGCCGGCTGGTGGCTGCGTTTGCTGAAGCGTTGGCACCCTTCGCATTTGAGAACGAGCGACTCGGTGTCTTCGAGGGCCGTGGGCCAATAGAAGCCGTGGCGGAACGCCTTGGCCACCTAGGATCGTGATGCGGCGTGGTGCCCGCACTCGCCCTGATGAATGTCGAGGAGGATGTCGATGCCGCGATCCTGCTTGATGCAGCGCTGGAACACGCCGGTAGAGCTGCGCTTGACGAGCTCGTTGTTGATGATGCTGTAGGCGGATGCCCAACGCTGAATTTGCTGAGCCTCGGTCTTGTCCATGGGGAGAACCCCGTTCTCTATAAACTCCGATATCAGGAGAGCCCAAGATGGAGCTGCGATCACTACAAAGATGGCCACCAGGGTGGGTTCCGGGTCGGTAGCCCGCGAGCCGAGTTGAGCAGCCCCCGGGTTGGGGATGGCGACGGCTGGGTCCGGGATGATGGTGGCCGGATTGAGCTGAGCAGCCCCTGGGCCGGGTTCAGCAGTCCCCGGGCCGGGTTCAGCAGTCCCCGGGCTGACTTGGGGTGCAGCCGGGTCGTCTGGAGCGTGAATGGACTCGGGATCCGGCGATGGCTTGACGGACGGCTTGCGCAGGTGGTCGAGGGAGACGCCGGACGGGATGGCTTGTCGTGACGAGGCGATCTTGGCGAGTGTGTCGGCTGCTTCGTTCTCCGCGCACGGGACGTGGAGGAACTCGCAACCCTCGAAGGATCCGGACAGCTTCAGGACGAGGAAGCGGTAGCTTGCCATGTTGGAGTCGCGGGCATCCCATTCGCTGGAACACTGTTGCACCACCAGGTCCGAGTCGCCGTAGCACAGGATGCACCGGATGCCGAGTTCCTTGGCAAGGTGGAAGCCGTGCACAAAGGCTTCATATTCGGCGACGTTGTTGGGGGCGGTGAAGTGGATCTGGAGCGCGTAGCGGAGCTAGTCGCCCTTCGGAGATGACAGTACGATGCCGGCCCCTAAGCCGACTCCCATTTTGGACCTGTCGAAGTGCATGCGCCAATGCGTCGAGTCAGGAGGCGGCAGCAAGTACTGGGTCTCGGTCCAGTCGACGAGGAAATCGGCTAGGGCCTGAGACTTGATCGTTGTGCGGGGCTCGTAGAGGATGGTGTGGCCGGCTAGCTGGATCGCCCACTTGGCGACCCGGCCAGAGGCGTCCCGGCACCCGATGATTTCTTCGATTGGCGCCGTGCTGGCGATGGCGACGACGTGCTCTTGGAAGTACTGCTACAGCTTCTTGGCGGTGAGGTACACGCCGTAACACATCTTCTGGTAATGTGGGTAGTTCTGCTTGTAAATGGAGAGCACCTCGCTCAGGTAGTAGACTGGCCGCTGGACGGCTTGGATCTTGCCCTTCTTTGGTCGCTCGACCACCAGCATCGTGCTGACCGCCCGTGAGGTCGCGGCTATGTAGAGCAACAATGGCTCCTTGTTGGTCGGCGCGGCCAGGACTGGTGCGGTGGAGAGCATGCGCTTCAGGTCTTGGAAGGCCTCGTCTGCCTTGCCGTTCCACTCGAATGGGCTTGTCTTCTTCATCAGCTGGTACAGGGGGAGCGCCTTCTCGCCCAGCCGGCTTAGGAACCGGCTGACCGAGGCCAAGCAGCCGATGAACTTCTGGACATCACGCAGCCGAGCTGGCTTGCGCATGCGCTCGATGGCCTTGATCTTCTCCGGGTTTGCCTCAATGCCGTGTTCCGAGACGAGGAAGCCGAGTAGCTTTCCGGCTGGGACGCCAAAAACACACTTTTCCGGGTTGAGCTTGACCTTGTATTCGCGGAGGTTGTCGAATGTTTCCTTCAAATCGTCGAGGAGCGTGAGGTGCTGCTTGGTTTTCACCACGATGTCGTCCACGTACACGTGAATGTTGCGGCCGAGTTGCGGCAACATGCATTTCTGCATGCAGCGTTGGAAGGTGGCGCCGGCGTTCTTCAATCCGAACGACATGGTGATGTAGCAGTACGCCCCAAAGGGAGTGATGAAGGACGTCTTCAGGGCATCGTCCGGGTCCAGCTTGATCTGGTGGTAGCCGGAGTAAGCGTCCAGGAAGGACAGGAGCTCGCACCCGGCGGTCGAGTCGATGACTTGGTCGATCCGCGGGAGAGCGAACGGGTCCTTGGGATAGGCCTTGTTGAGGCTGGTGTAGTCGATACACATGCGCCAGGTATTGTTCTTGTTCAGGACGAGGACTGGGTTGGCCAGCCACTCAGGGTGAAACACTTCCATTATGAAGCCGGCCGCCAAAAGCTTAGCGACCTCTTCACCAATGGTTCTTCTCTTCTCTTTAGAAAATCGTCGAAGGGGTTGATGGAGAAGCTTGGCGTCCTTGCGTACGTGAAGTTTGTGCTCGGCGTACTCCCTCGGGATACCTGGCATGTCCTTGGGGGACCATGCGAAGATATCCCGATTCTCACGGAGGAAGTCGACGAGCTCGCCTTCCTATTTGCTATCGAGGCGGGCGCCTACGACAACCTACTTGCTGCAGCTTGGGTCTTTAGGGTTGAGATTCACTTTCTTGGTCTCCTTGGAGGGATTGAAGGCAGCCTCGTCGGCCGGGTCCAAGGTCGGGATCGACGCATCAGAGGCCTCGCCTGCCAGGGCGACGGTCCGGTCGAGCTGGCGCCGCTCCTCGGCAATGACCAGCGACTCGGCCAGCTTGGCGCCGTATCGAGCGCACTCCAGAGACTTGCGGTAGTCGCCGGTGATGGTAATTAGGCCCTTGGGACCCGGCATCTTCATCTTCAGGTACGTGTAGTGGGGAACTGCCATGAACTTGGCGAGCGCAGGCCGGCCCAGCAAAGCATGATATGCGCTGGACAGGTCCACCACCTCGAACCAGATCGGTTCGCGTCGGAAGTGGCTGCTGTCGCCGAACAGGACATCAAGCCGGACCCGGCCAATGGGCGAGCAGGAAAGGCCGGGCACGATGCCATGGAAGACTGTCCGGGTTGGCTCTAGATCCTCGGCCTTGAGGCCGAGCTTGGTCATCGTGTCACGGTAGAGGATGTTGATGCTGCTACCGCCGTCGACGAGGACTCGAGAGAACTTGCATGTGCGCTGTGCGACGATGGTGGGGTTGAGGACGAGGGCATATCCACCCGGACTAGGCATGACCGCCAGATGATCCTCATGGGTCCAGGTGATCGGGCGATTCGACCAGTGCATGAAAGTCAGCTTGGCCGGGACGACGGTGTTCACCTCCTACCGAAGAAAGAGCTCGCTGTGCTTGTCATCGCCGAGGCTGGTGAAGACGACGTAGGCCGCATTCTGGTACGGGTAGGCGTCGTTCCGCATCGTGCCGCCGACGGGAGGTGGTGGTGGAGGCGGGGGCGGCTGCCCTGCGCCTGGAGTTAGAGCCGGAGCCAGAGGCGGCGAAACGTCTCCCCTCATGATGCGCTTGGTGATGGTGCACTGTCAAAGCGTGTGCGCGGAGGGCCTTGCGCCGCTGTGGTGCTTTCATGGGGCGTCGAGCATCTCTTCGAAACTCATGGCGGGTTGCCATGCCATCTTGCCGGTCTGCCGACGCGTTGCTGCCGGGTCTGCCACGGGCTCGGCGGCCGCGATGAGCCGGTTGTCGTGATGCTGCGCCGGCTGGTCGGCCTTGCGCTTGTTGTTCTGGTGATACTGCTGCCGGCTGCTTTCGCCGTCGAGCTTCGGAGGTGGAACCGGCTTTGCTTTGCCGGCTTCGTCCAGCGCCACCTGGATCTTCATGGCGGAATCGGCGTTGGCGTAGTCCGCCGTCACCATGAGCGCGGACATGGTGGCCTGCTCGGAGCGTACCAGCTTGTGCTTGAGGAGGGTGCCATCTCGGCACCCGCTGACGAAGTACTAGATCGCCTGGACTTCATGGACGCCTTCGCAGCTATTTTGGAGCTCGGTCCAGCATGCGAGGTACTCGCGACCCATCTCCGCGGCCCCTGCATGCACATGGCGAGCTGGCTAGGGCAACCGTGTCGCTTGTAGGTCCCCTTGAAGTTGCGGACAAAGTCCTCCTCGAAATCGACCCACGTGTTGATGCTGCCCATCAGCAGACTGTTCAACCACGTGCGGGCCGACCCCTGGAGCATGAGCGGTGCGTAGCGCACGGCGAGACGATGATTGGCACTGGTGATGCCAATGGCCATGGTGTAGTCCGTGAGCCAGTCTTCTGGCTTCACGGTCCCATTGTACTTGGAGGTGTCACGGGGGAGCACGAACCCTTTCGGAAAGGGCTCCTCCCGGATGCGTGGGCTGAAGCACGCTGGCCCGATGGTGCCGCTCTCCTCCACCTCCAGGGAGCGAGCGAGCTGATCGAGGCGGTGGCGCGCGTCGGCGCCGTCGATGGCGCACGGGCCGAGTCGACTGGCGGCCTTGCCCCGAGGGGCCGGGTCGGTTGGAGCCGGACGCCGGCCAAGCTGGCCAGGTCCGCGCTGGGTCTCTGGGGTGGGCTCGTTGCCCAGAGCGTCGGCGGCGGTGGCGGCCGGGTTGCGTCGAGTCCGGTCTCGGCCGGAGTGCCCCTCGCCGGGTGGCAAGGAAGCTGTGTGCAGAAGTTTGCCGGGTCCGCCAAGATGGGCGGAGCCGGACCCCGCTGGCTTGGCGAGCTGGTTGAGGCGATCCTGCTGGGTGTTGGCAGCGTGGAGGAGCTCGCGCATGCGCCCGATGCGCTCCTTGAGCTCCTCGCCCGCGAGTTGGTTGAGGCCGACCGCGGCTGCCTCGACAGCGTGCATGTTCTTCACTGGGGTTTCGTAGACGGTCCGGACAGCGCCGAAGGCCCGACCGATCGCTCCTCCCCGGGTGCGCGCGTCGGCGACCCGGCTTGGCTCGGCCGTGGCGGGCAAAACTCCGTGAGCGGCGTCGTTCTCCATCTGAGCGGCCTCCAGGCGGCGCCTGGTGGCGGCCAACATTTCATAAAGGTCCAGCATCTGCTGGCGCCTATCCTCGAGCTGGGTTCGAGCTTCAGCGATATTGGTGGCGTCGACATCGGTGCCGATGGGGATGCGGAGGCTCTTAGTACAAAAAAAGACACATCCGTGACATTTTGGGCCGAACAATTTTTTTTTGTCATACATATGACACTTCTATGACGATAATTGTGACAAAACCCGGTATCATCATAGATGTGGTGGGCTCCTACTTCCATGACAAAAAATCATGACAGAAAATGGGCTTTTCGTCCTGGGCGGGCCGGAGACGCAGCTGCATGACATTCTTTGGGCCGCCCATGACGAAAAAAACCGTGGTAGAAGCGAGGGGGAGGAAAATTTCGGGGAGTTGCCAGTTACGGTGGGAGAGAGATGCGAGTTTCTCTCGTACAGGTACGCGCGTGTGTGCGAGGCGTTGGCTCTTACTGAACTCGAGCGAGGCGTTGGGCTCTAACTGAACCCGAGCGATTGCACTGCAGGCTACGCGTTACTGAACCCGAGCGATCAATCGATGGCTGTTAACTGAACCCGATGGAGCAATTCCTTCGCTACTGCTGCTAACTGAAGCCGATCGATTGGATGAACAGTGAG
>NC_057801.1:614153058-614170925 GCF_018294505.1 Triticum aestivum
AGCGCTCCAACACAAGTCCGTTTCGTCCGTTTTGCGGTACGCCACACCCCTCCCGATGAACAGGACCACCGTTTCGACCGTAGCGCTCCAACACAAGTCCGTTTCGTCCGTTTTTTCACGTGCCGTTTCATCAGTTTTGCGGTACGCCACACCCTCCCGATCAATAGGACCCCCGTTTCGACCGTTGGAGGTTCGTTTCCTCCGTTTTGCGGTACGCTAGGCCCCTCCCGATCAACAGGACCCCATTTCGAATGTGGCCGGTCGAACACAAGGCCGTTTCCTCCATTGTGCAGTACGCCAGGCCTCGTTTTCATCGCCTGTTCCATCCAATCCCTCCCGATGAACACGACCACGCATTCTGTTCCGACCCAGCCGGTTGGCTCCCCATGAACACGACGACGACGCTATTTCTCCGTTCCGACCCAGCCATGTACGTATGCGAGATAGGCGTTAGAGACCCTGCCCGTATGTACGTACGTGGCCGTATTTTCTTTCTTGCACCCTCGCCGCTGTACGTACGTGTACATGCTACGTGCGCGCCTCTACTACGACATGTGCGCGCCTCTACATCCACCAGTATATATGTACGTACACATTCGCGACCAGAATGACAACGCTACGTATGCTTCGACCAGGTGGGTCCCGACTGTCAGGCACTTCCTTGCATGCGAAGATGTAGCTGGTGGGTCCCAGCAGTCAGGGGGTGAATCGTTTTTTTTTCGGATGCACTTCCTTGCATGCGAAGATGTAATTGGTGGGTCCCAGGAGACAGGGGAAATGTTTTTTCGCTAAATACAATGGCCCGTCCGGTGGGTCCCCGCTGTCAGGTGGAGGAATAATTATTTTGCGCGTAATAAGGAGGCACTTCCTTGCTGCGGCCGTGGACCCAGCTGTCAGCCTCTCCACGTACAGTCCACGTCCGATGGAAGCCATTCCTTGACCATGTTGACCACGCCGCGCCGAGAGCACCAGGGCGGTGGACGACGGCGAGGCCTAGGAAGGGGACGACGCGGAGCCGGGGAAGACGCAGCAGTGGATGCCCACGCGTAGAGGAGTATGAGGGTTCACTGGTTCGCTGCAGCGTGAGGCTGCCGTCATCGCAGAATAACAGCGGGTGTGGGTGAGTAGAGGGATGGCCTGGCCTGCGGTGGGAGTAGTAGGGGGCGGTGAGGCCTCCGCCGCATCGCAGCCGGCCACGGGAGGCAGGAGCACGAGGCATGACCGGCTCTGGTTTGGGCGGCTGGAGCAAGAAGACCAGAGGTTGAAGAAGCACTACGGCCGTTGGATGGACATCGTATGGTCACTGGAGCTAGAATCATGCATATTGACTAAGTTGACAAAGCTCTCCGTCCCCTTCAACTTAGTAGGCCCACAAGTCAGCCTGCCACTATACTGGGTCCGAGCTAACAGGGGGAGTATTCATTTTTTTGTGCTTAATAAGGAGGCACTTCCTTGCGTGCGAAGATATAGCTGGTGGGTCCGAGCTGTCAGCAGCGGTAACGTTTTTTCGCAAAATACTGAGGCCCTTTCGGTGGGTCCCTGATGTCAGGTGGATGAATCATTATTTTGCGCGTAATAAGGAGGCATTTCCTTGCGTGCGGCCCTGGACCCAGCTGTCGGCCTCTCCATGTACAGTCCACTTCAGATGCATGTCAGTCATTGACCATGTTGACCAGGCCGCGCCGAGAGCACCAGGGCGGTGGACGATGGCGAGGCCTAGGAAGGGAACGACACAGAGGCAGGGAAGACTCAACAGTTGTTTCCCACGCAGAGGGGAGTACGACTGAACGAGGGTTTACTGGTTCGTCTGCCGTCGCCGGAGAATAACATCAGGTGTGGGTGAGTAGAGGGATGGCTAGGCCAGCGATGTGAGTACGGTGGGGCGGTGAGGCCTGCGCGGCAGCACAGCCGGCCGCGGGGAGGAGGGAGCACGCAGTCCCGCCGGCGCTTGTTTGAGCAGCCGGAGCAGGAAGAGCAGAGATTCAAGAAGCACGATGGCCGTTGGATGGCCATCCAACAGTCACTGCTTATGCGTCAACCTTTTTTTAGGAAAGCCTCAAATCTGTGGAAAACAGCATACAACCCATCTGCCATTATTTCTAATAATTTACAGCCCATTTGCTAATTCTTAAGGTTTTTTTGGAGCCCATATTCTTTTTGTTAGCATTACAACCCATACTGTGGCCATGGTTAAAAAATTATACGAAATTTTGCATATTTCGGTGCGGTCCAAACTGTTTTTAATCCCGAAATTTCAACTCACATTCAAACTGATTTTAAAACTAAATGTATATCAATATAAAATCCAACAAATTCTCCACGCAAAAAAATAATGTAATTTAAAATCTCAAAATGAAAAAAAAGATATTTGAAACTAATTGCCGCTTTGATGTGTTTTAAAAATGTACAACCCATTTCCCATTACTGATGGGCCATTTTCTCGTCCAGCCGAATGAAAGCTCTCCTCGTCTTGAAAGATTTGCAGCTCAACAGGCCTGACAAAGCGACTTACTTGGCAAATCACAAAAAAACTGGGTTGTGGCCGTGGACCCAGCTGTCAGCCTCTCCACGTACAGTAATCTTCCGGTGGAAGTCGTTCCTTGACCACGTTGACCACGCCGCACAGAGAGCACCACGGCGGTGGACGACGGCGAGGCCTAGGAAGGGGACAACACGGAGCCGGGGAAGACGCGACTGTGGAAGCCCGCGCGGAGAGGAGTACGAGGGTTCACTGGTTCGGCTGCGGTGTGAGGCTGCCATCACCGCAGGGCCTAGCCAGCGGTGGGAATAGTAGGGGGCAGTGAGTCCTCCACGGCAGCACAGCCGGCCACGGGAGGCAGGAGCATGAGGCACGACCGGCGCTGGTTTGGGCGGCTGGAGCAAGAAGACCAGAGGTTGAAGAAGCACTACGGCCGTTGGATGGACATCGTACGGTCACTGGAGCTAGAATCGTTCATATTGACTAAGTTGACAAAGCCCTTCGTCCCCGTCAACTTAGTAGGCCCACAAGTCAGCCTCCCACCAAGGTGGGTCCCATCTAGCAGGGGGACTATTCATTTTTTTGTGCGTAATAAGGAGGCACTTCCGGTGGGTCCGAGCTGACAATGGGGGGGATGTTTTTATTCGCGAAATACGGTGGCCCGTCAGGTGGGTCCCAGCAGTCAGGGGAAAAATGTTTTTTTCACAAAATACGGTGGCCCGTCCAGTGGGTCCCTGCTGTCAGTTGGAGGAATCATTATTTTCCACGTAATAAGGAGGCACTTACTTGCTGCGGCCGTGGACCCAGCTGAGACTCTCCACGTACAGTATACTTCCGATGGAAGTCGTTCCTTGACCACGTTGACCTCGTTGACCTTGCCGCGTTCCGTTGCATGCATGCGTCCATGGGCGTGGTGCATCCCCACTTTCAGCCTCTCATGTACAGTCATCTTCCAATGACTGTCGGTTGTTGACCACGTTGACCACACCGTGCCGAGCGCACCCAGACTGGAACGACCCGGAGATGGGGAAGACGGGGCAGTGGAGTCGTAGATGGAGAGGAGTGGGAAACTTCACTAGTTCGGGTGCGCGGCAGCACAGCCGCGGTGCCGCCCACGGGAGACAGGAGCAAGAACAGAGGTTGAAGAAGGAGCACGGCTGTTGTATTAACATCCAACAGCCCATCTGCTAGAATCATTTGTTGATTAAGTTGACAAAGCCGTGCGTACACGTCCGCTTAGCAGGCCCACAAGTCAGTCACCAAATCTGACGGGTCCTAGCTGTCAACGGGATGAATAATTTTTTTCGCAAAACAAGGAGGCACTTCCTTCCGTGCGAAGATACAGCCGGTGGGTCCCAGCTGTCAGGTGGAGGAAACATTTTTTTCAGCTTAATAAGGAGGAACTTTCCTTGCGTGCGACCATGGACCTCGTGGGTCCCATCCGTCATGCTCTCCACGTACAGTCCTCTTCCGATGACTCTCGTTTGTTGACCACGCCGCACCGAACACAGCGAGGCGGTGGACGATGGCGAGGCCCCGGACGGGAACGACTCGGAGATGGGAAAACGCGGCAGTGGAGTTGCAGATTGAGAGGAGGAGAAGGGTTATAACTGGTTCTGTTGCAATTCATATCAAACTCAGGTTCACAGGACATATTCGTATTCATAGCCAACATTCACTATCAACAACTCAAAAGATTCATATATACACAAGCTCAGCATATGTATGCATCCAAATGATTGATAGATCACATGACAATATTCATACATAATTCACAAAAAGATTCAGATATACACATGTTCAGTATGTTTATGCATCCAAATGATTGAGATCACAGCCAATATGATCCATGGACGAACTTTAATTACCTAGGGTAAAGACTGGTAAATGGTGTTCAATCAGAGGTACTTCTTGCTAAAATTAGTTCTTGTACGAGTAAACTTTCGAGTACATAAGAGGCAGCACAGACAATCTAAACTTTGCTTGTAGGTTTATCCTCAAATAGTGGCCTCGTGCCGACGGAGGTTTGAGCAACTTGGCCACTACTTTCATCCAACTAGTTTACTAGCTCATCTTGGTCCTGTATCTCGCCAAAATTCCACATTGCAGACAAGAAAGGAGGCGGTTGAGAAAATGAACCACCCAAATTTTTTGTGTAGTTCAACTGAAATGGAGCATCCTTGACGTGCAGACAGATTAAGTCCCAGATGAATATACGCGTCAACCAACTTGTCTGGAATCTTTAGACTCCATGCCATATAGTTCGCTACCATATGTGCCGATAACCAAAAGGCATAAGTTGGGACCAAAGACTGGACTGCGTTTTTCTAGGCTATGCACCAAGCAATATTTTTGGCGTTCACTCTCCTAATACTTGGAGTTTGACAATTGGTTGACTCCGGTTGATACTCGAATAAATATAGGCACTTCTTGTCAACATCGATGCTTGTCTGAGTGAACTTTTGAGTACATAGTAGCAGCATAAGTACCTGTCCATCTGATCATTTTGTGCAGTTCTACTGAAATCACCCGATGTAATGATTTGCCTGCGAGTTCAGGCTCCAAATTACTCCTTTATGAAATCGGCAAATAGTAGCACAATACCAAATTACCAATACATATGACAGGCACAATAATCAGGATAAAGACCAGTACCAACCTGTGTGAGGTAGCATATCAATTACTATTTCCTTTGACTGGAAGCCGAGATAAGCCAAGCGACTGACAGCAAAGGAAGAAAGCAAGCGGAGATTAGCGACTGACAGGAAAGGACGGAAGCTGTCGAGGCAATGAAGCACCCAAAGTTTTTGTGCAGTTCCACCAAAATCGAGCATCCCTGTTGGCACATATATTGAGAGAGCGAGATTACTGTAATAGTGGGACTAGTTGATGAAACATACACTAACAAATAGAAGCACCCTCATTATCTTAATGGGTAAAGTTAGCAACATAGTAGTCTTGCTTAAAGAGAGGTATTAGTTTATTTAATCAGTGCCAATTAGCTTAACTCAACACTCAAAGCATTGCCATTTATCATAGGTTGCAAAACTTAAAAGTGCAAAGATAAAGGAGTTTCTCATGACAGTAGCACGATACAAATAGAGATGACAGCAAACTAATATGGATGAAGGCCTTAGGCCCGTACCAACCTGAGAAAAAAAGCTTATTCATGTAGTCCCATAAGAGATGATAAAGCACTCACTGGAATCACACAATAGTATATATTTTTGTGCACTTCAAATGTATGGTTGAAATCACTCTTGTTTACCAGTGCTGAGATTATATCGAAATATCAAGAACTTCCAGCAGAGTTAAAGCACTGGCTGAGATACAGTTCATTGTATTGTCTTGTGTAGTTCCACTAAAATGTATGATTGGCACAACATGATCCCTGTTTGCACAAGTAGGAACAAGGTGAAACCTTCATTAGCTTAGTGAGAAAGGATAGGAAGACATTAGCATATTACTCAAACAGTAGCATCAAATTAATAATGGACAATACGCAAAACATTGCCTCATTGAACCAATGGCAATAAATTGACATGCAAAAAATAGCACTATTATGTCATGACACTAATAATATTCCCTCCCCGCTCCACCACATTATTCACCTCCATAGAAAAACATTCACACGTACATGATTCAACATAGGGTCCTACTAAAGATTTGTTTAACTCCAACAGGAAAATTAGGCAGTAATAAATTAGTGGTACTTAAGTGCTCCTAATTAATTAAGTGAGATAGCAGAAGTGGAAGGGCTCCCTGGAGGATCGTCTCACATGTAAGGTAGTCGTTGCCGGAGCCCTTGAATAGCCTCGATTGAGGTCTCTGGCTTCAGCAAGATCGCCTTGGCACTGTTTATTCTTCTTCTTCTTCCTCTTCATGCTTTGTTTCTCTTTCTCCTCACCAGTTGGTGAAACCAAGCACATGATTCGCCTTCTAATTCAGAATTGGTTTTGTCAGTGAGGGAGTACAAGTGTACTAGTAAAAAACAACATTATTTTCTCATGGCAGTCGGAAAATAGAGATGAACACATGCATTAAATATCATTCTTACCTAAAGGAAGGTTATGGTGCCAATATGGATGATGAGGATTAGAACGCAGATCTCCCTTTGTGCAGTTCCACCAAAATGAACCAACTATTCCATCTGACATTCCAGTTAAACAACACAAAAGTCACTTCTTTTAAGAAGAGTTTTGTGCAGTGCACCAAAAGGTCACAAAAGCAACCAGGTGAATTGGATATCCCTGTTTTCACAAAAAGGCATAGAGGAAACAGTCAGAGTCTCAAACAATTACAGGCAAAAACATTTGGCTAAACTTGTCAGAGTCTCAAACAATTACAGGCAAAAACAGTGGCATGGCTTCATTTTTACCAGGGACATTATATTAAGAACAGCTAAGTCTGCGTTCGGTTCACAGGTTTGGTGCAGGATTTTCATAGGAACACAATTCCTACCGTATTCTTTCCCTTCCAAACATTCGGAACACGGGAAAGGTGAATAGTGTTTCATAGGAAAGCTGGTCTGGTAGTACTGTTTCCATCAGATTAGAAACATCCATGCGCTGCTAATTTTTTGGGCGGAAGCCCGAGGCAGGCGCTCGCTGCCATGCGTTAGACAGGTTGCTGTGTTGTGTTTGCCGGAATAACAAAATCAACCTATGTGTGGTACGTGAGGTGAGGACAAGAGTAGTCACTGTGCAGCTGAATAAACAAATAGCATCTCATACTGCCAAGCATGCTACTCTAAAAAAACAAATCTGTAAATTTCGTAGTCCATCTGAACACATTCTCTTGAGAGTTTCCTCCGGTTCGCTGTTCCATAGTTTTATGCCTACATTCCTTTCCTATTCCTCTATTTTCATCAAGACCTATGTTTTCTGCCCCTTTATTCCGACCGGAGCCTAAATATTTGGTATAAGGGCATGGGACAGTGGGTGCACCAGCAGTACAACACCATGTACGTAAACAGGGGCATAAAGTGGTGATTTATAGTTTGTTGCCCCGAGAAACAAACATCCAAGAAACATGTCTGGGTTGGTCCCATTTTTGTTCACTCTAGCCACCTACTCTTATGTGTGGATAGCAAATCTAGTCCTGGTCATACCACTGCGTACAGAGTTACCCCTATATTTCCCTTTTCGACCAAGAGACTGATTGGATGACCAGTCTGTACTACTTTCATCCCCTTTCCTTCCTGTTTGTACCAAGTCCGATGTACATACTAAATTCCCCCACCCCCACTTTATTTCAATGACAAGTATTTTCTGACGGAGGGAGTACAAGATTCGACTCCATGAAGTAGCTTTACCTCTAACAATAGAAGAAAAAAAGGTGACGTTGGACCATTTGATCGAGAGGGGCTGAGAGGTAGAAAATGATGCACATGCAGCGACATAGCAAGCTGGGGAAGTAGAGCTAAGGCGGTTTCGAACGAAGATATACCTGAAGGTCGTCGGGATGTGGATAGGTGGGCGGAGGGAGGCCGGATCCGCCCACAGGCAATGACGAAGGGATCAGAGGACCTCCCGCACCGGCGCTCGGCCAGAGATAATGGTGCGGCTGGCAGTGGGTCTCCTCCCTCGCTGTCGACGACGACCTAAATGCTGCCCCTCCTCCCCTTCACCGGCGGAGGGGGATACGTCCGGATCTGTAACCAGCGGTGAGGATAGAAAGCCAGTGTTTTTTGAAGGGAGAAAGACAGGGTAACTACCCCTATATTGTTTAGATCTGGAGAGGATGAGAGCATGTGAATAGAGCAGCCCTAGCAAGCAAGCGTGGAGGCTCCGGCCTATATATAAGTAGTGGGGTAGTTTTCCTTTTTCACTCCATCAAAACAATCGTTCAAAATTGTGTACTACTACATGCCAGGTCGCGGTTATTTTAGTTGTTGATTGTTTTTTGAGATAGCTACCCGCTTGTTCCAAGTGGTGTTACGGTGTGCCAGGTCGCACTTTGTATCATTCAAGTCTGGTAGTACTACATGTCCCTCCATTAAATTAACAACCACCCCCTCGTAAAAATTGTGAACAAGCCCACGACTAAAATTAGCGGAAACGTGGGTTGCCCCAACAAGCATTATTATTTATATTTTCTACTCCCTCCGCTCCTAAATATAAGTCTTTTTTATTAGCCACACCTAAGACAAGAATTTTTTTATTAGCAGTGAACCCCACATGTCATATACACAAAAATTGTGGCAAGATTCCATTAGGCAAGCCAAAGTGTGTCTAACAATTTGAGCAACTCAGGTTAGGAAAGTGTGGCAAGTGTGGGAAAAATAATGTGGCAACATAAGACAAACATAGTCACAATCCAACCAGCCCTGTGATTTTTTGTGACATGCATGAAAATTTGGTTAGTTAAATTTATAGTCAAAATTTGGCAAGGTGCATCAAATCAACACATGCAAGTATCAAAAGGAAAGTCACGACATGCATGCATGCGTTGTACTCCCTCCGTTTCCAAATATAAGTCTTTTTAGAGATTGCAACAAGTGACTACTCCCTCCGTTCCTAAATGTAAGTCTTTTTAGGGATTCCACTACAAACTACATACGGATGTATATAGACATATTTTAGAGTGTAGATTCATTCATTTTGTTTCGTATGTAGTTCATAGTGAAATCTCTAAAAAGACTTATATTTTGGAACGGAGGGAGTACATACGAAGCAGAATATGTCTACTCCTACATACGAAGTAGCCCATTTGAAATGTGTAAAAAGACTTTTATCAAATGCAGTGCTTTGATGTGTCGCGTCAACTCGTACAAGCCCGAGAAATTTGATTACTACGACACCCTCTCCCTCGCGGACTGAGCTCCGGTGCCTTAACTGCACCTGCCTTTGGCTGCATGACAGGTGGGCCAACCACCTGTTGGGCCCACCTGTCATGGACGCAAAGGCAGGAGCAGTAAGTAGAACCTTTAGCTACATGCTATCGCTCCCACATGAGGTGGACGGACATGCAACAGTGGATTCGATACTGTAGAAGTAGGAGTAACATCATTGTTCATCTTCTCGAAGAGGCGAAGAGCCAAGTGCAAACCGAACATGGCAGTTGCGAACGCTCACATGGTGCGGTTCCTTGGAGTACTAGCCAGACTCTTGCATGAGACAAAATTGCTATTGTTTAACAATTAAACTCCATTATCCATTGGTTGATACTCATTCTGCATAGGTCCACGCACTTAGCACCGTTTCCTCCTGGGGTGACCAATGTTTATTTGCTAATTAATAGCATTCCATGCAATGAACTAGCCATTGCAAGTCATTAAAAACAGGCACACCTCTCATCTCTTATTGGTTGATACGTATGTCAAGAAACAAGAAACAAGGTAGAAGTTAATGCACCGCGCCTAAGTGTTTTGGGACTATTTGTTTTTTGTAAGATGACTTACACACCTAGACGGAGGGAGTAGTATAGACCTGTAAACCGGAAAGGACTATTTGCCTTTCTAGAGATTTCAACAAGTGACTAGACTTCGGCTAAAAAAAACAAGTGACTAGACTACACAGTGTGCAGTACCCCCTCCCTTCCGGTTTATAGGGCTCAAATCTCAAATCTCATGAACCAAGGCATTTTGCGATTGGAGGAATGTATCTCGTACTTTACAAAACTACCCTAATTAAACTCATGCATTAATTACGTAGTTCTCTCGTTTTCCTCTCCGTCTTGGTCGCGGTGCACGATATTGAGAGAGTGCTTGGATACGTTTAAGTCTCATGACTAAAAGTAGTGGGACTAAAACTTGTTAGCCTCATCCATGCTTGGATCCAAATACTAAAGAGACTAAAATCAAGTTAATGACATTTCAAAGCATCCGGGCCCGCGTGCCATCCACCAAATCACAGCGAGGTGCTACAGTCGAGACTCACCTGTCACCCCGGTGTGGCCGTCGTGACCCGTCATATCACAAAACCCAAACCTTTACCAGCAGTGGTAAGGTGGCCTCCAAGTTGGACTGGACGAAGCAACCATCATTTCATTGGAACGCTCGTTCAAGCCCTTTCTTCCCTTTCTTGACGAAAACCTCACTCCAGGCGACTCACTTCTGCCATTTTTCTTCTCTACCGACAAAGGAAAGGTGGGCGAATCAGTTATGCTGCTATATTTTCATTCCAATAATCTTCTTTTTGCGAAGCACCGACTGATTCCCACATCCTATTCTTTTCCCGTTTTCATTGCGATTGTGGTTTCCTTTCGATTGCTTTTTGTTTGTCAGTTCAATGATGGATCCTGGAGCACTAGGCAAAGAGTTGTCGGTGGACAACCCACTGGAGACAGCAATCTCTAGGAAGCGAGCACCGACCAATGAGTTGACCATGTTGGCGGGCCAACCCATGGAGACGAAGAACTCCAAGAAACAAGCACTGGCCAAAGAGTTGAGGACGTTGGCGGACGAACTCCTCAAAGAAAGTTGGAAGAACAGCAAGGGCCCCACCGTGCCTACCCCAGGAGCTCTGAATTCCACCTATGTGAGGCTCAAGACCGAGTTTGAGGAGATAGTCGCCCTTGAGAAGCAGTATTCCCCTGGCAAGGTGATGGCCCCCATCGAGGACGAGGAGATGGCCCCCGAAGGGATGAGATCCCCCGGTGAGCTGCACAAGGTAAAAAATAATGGCTTATTACCATAGTTGTGGTTTTTGATTATTTGCAATGTGCTTGCTTTTTGATTATTTGCAATGTGCTTGCTAATATGTTAGTGTTGTGTAGGTGCCGGTGGTTGTCCTTGATGATTCCGATGTCGTGGCCCGTCCTGTTGGCATCGCCCCGGAGATCGATTTCGATGCCATTGTCCATCCTGTGGACATCGCCCCAGAGATTGATTCCGATGTCACGGTCAGTCCTGTGGACATCGCCCCAGAAATCGATTCCCATGCCGCTGTCCGTGCTGTTGTCATTGCCCAAGAGATCGATTACAAGAAATAGTTGGTCGCGCTAATCCTTCAGGGTAGTTTGCACTGCCCTGTGTTTAATTACCAGAACGATGCGTGTTATCAAACCATCTTAGGGCTAGTGCACTATCTTGTGTGGGCGGATCTTGCTACTTTTGTTTGATAGTGAATCATGCGATGAATCATGCGAACCCTCTCCGAGTTATGGAAATAGATGTATCCTCACCAACTTTTGATGTAATATATGGCATGCTTAGATGTAAGTTTGAACTGTTTATCATATCAGCAGGGCTTGTTTGATGATTCTTGGTGTTAGTAGGCTAGATACTGTGCAAGCTATAGTACTTGCAAAACACTGACCGAAGAGAAACGTTGGGGCTGATGAGCTCGTGGTACACTTATACTTATCTCTCGTTGATCGACCAATAGCCCTAGCTCCTAAAATTGTAGGCTTAGCGATCAATCAGACAATAATCGACATACATTCAGGCCTCATTTGGTTCATAGGGTAGGAAAATCGTAGCAAAAGTACAGAGAACATGCAACACAAAATCATAGCAGTGCAGAGACGTACTCCCTCCATTCCAAAATAGATGACCTAGGTGGGCTAGTTTGGCCTAGTGGGTTTCAGTGATATGACGTGGTACAGTGCGATCCAGTCTTTGCGTGTGGTAGCAGTATTGTGGGTATAATAAGTTTTCTTGAAGAAGCGGAATTCAACGAAGTCATGATGGTTCCTTCGTCCGAACAACTTACGGTGGGAAAGGTTAGGCCTGCAATACGACCGGGGTAGACCAGGATAATTTTGTGCATGGCAGGTGGACCAGGATGGTCGACGTCCCACATGTCGGCGAATGAAAGTATTCTTTCCGATATAGAGGACAAGCAACGAGTATTCATTGTTTGTTTTTGATGAAAGCAATTGTCTCCACTGTTACTCCTTGACTTTGTCAATGCCTCTCTCTCCTCCACATAAGCGGGGACTACTTGCTATGCATGCAGCGGGCAGCTGGCGTCTTGAGGGGCCAGGGCGGTGAGAGCGGCTCCGGAAGTGGTCCGAACTCCAGCATGGCCCACTTCACATTATCACCATATATTTCTTGGAGTCCGTGCGCGGCGGGCGGGCGATCTCTTCTCCCTCCCCCGTTTCTCTCTTCTCAGCCAATGCCCGCCGAGCGATTAGATTTCGGCTATCAACGGTTTATTCAATTACGGTCCCACGTGTCAGTGAAATTGCAAGACAACGCGTGTCCCCTTTGGTGAGCGGCGTGCGAGCCGGACTGTCGGGGTTGCGACGCGTACGAGTCGTAAGTGTGCCGCCTTTTACTTTAGAACTTGCGAAGCGTAACATTTTCGTGCGATCGATCGATAGAAATCCAAAACAAAATGATGAGGGCGGTGCTTTCCCGCTTGTTAGGTGGGCTAGTTCGAGTGATATGACGTGCTACAGTGCCGTCCACTTGCTCCATTTTTATGTAAGCAAGAGTTTACACTCGTACACGGGAGGAGTGTGAAACACCGCGGATCTGATTTTGATCGAGGGATAACTATTCACTGCCAAATAATGGAGGATTGTTAGCGATTATAGGATGATAGTTAGGGCATCTCCAGCGCTGGCCCACAAATTTACACCGGCATCTGTCCGAGGACACTGATGGATGCCATCCGATGCTGCCCGCATACCTTTCGACAATTATATGAACTAACCAGACGAAATTCGTGCAAATAAAGCAAATTTCAAATTAACCGGATGAAATTCATTACATTTCGAAAACTTTTCCTACAAACTGGACGAAATTCATTACATATTTCGCACAAACCGTACTAAACCTACTGTAAACCTAATCTAAACGATCGCCGGCGCCCGACCACCAAGTCTGGGCATGAACCCGAGAAAGCCGGCCATTGCCTCTGCCTCCTCCTCATCCGCCTCGATAACCTCCTCCTCCGGCCGGAGCACAAGGTTATGAAAATTTCCGCCTCCACGTCGCCGTCAAGCGGCTAATCGGCCGCAGATGTTTACCCCACCAGGCTTGGCATCAACTGAGTGGAGTAGCGGTGGCCTTCCCGGGACTAGAGCGGTGGCGACCTACCGTGTACTACTCTTCCTCGCTGCCGGCTGCGCCCACACACGCGCGCCGGCTTCGTGGTCGTGGCGGCGGAGGGCGGCCCGGGGGGGGGGGGTGCTGGCGATCTCCTTCATTTGCTCCTACGACAGTACGTCGAAGAGAGCTTTGGAGCGCGCCCGGAGCGGAGCCGCCGATGTCCCTCGTCTGCTCCTGCGACAGTACGTCCAAGAGAGCTTCGGAGCGCCACGAGGCCATGGTTGAAGTGGTGCCGACAGAAGGAAGGGACCGAAGGAGAATAAGTGTGGGTCTTTGGCTATGGCTGGGAGCTGGGGCTCAAGTTAATATAGCGGGCGAATGGCAATGAGCCGCGGCAGATGGATGGACAATTGGCGCCGGAGTAGGTTCGTTGGGTGTGAATGCGGGCACTGCTTCAATGACTTAACTGCAGATGCGTTTGGGTGTCTGACATGTGGGCCCAACGGGCGTCTGGCCCATGTCAGTGACACACCAATTGCACCTGTAGTTAAGTCCAGTGAATGCGGCATTGACATTCTGGAGAGACGGTGACCGTTTCAGGCGCATGCGGACTGTTTGACTGGTCAACCATACAAATACGGAGCTATACGCTGAGCCAGCGACCGTATAATCACCATATCTTGTATACAATGATCACAGTGAGCTATCAAGACAAGTTCGATGACCGCCAATGCATTTTACTCGGTAATAAATGACCAGGATTGAAGGGGAATCCTAATTTGCTTCGTCTTCTGTCCTTGAGCTCTTGACAAACCAATGCACTATACGGTTGTCCGACCACTCCACCCCAGAGCTCTCACCAAGCGTCATTCATGCCACCGCGCTGCACACTGACCTGTAAGGCAGCAATGGCATCCCGCTGTGCCGAGTTCCTCGCCGCCCACGAACGCACACAAAATGGTAGGGAAGCGATGGCATCCCGGCATGCCGAGTTCATCGCCGCTCGCGACCTCACAACTATGTGGGGAATTTGAAGATGCGAAGGCCGAATGGGCGGTAGAGCAAGAGGCGGCCAAAGCCGCACAGAGGGAGCGGAAAAGTCAGAAAGCACTCAAGAAAAGAGAGGCCCGCCATCGCAAGAAAGAAAAGGATGCACACGCTGCTGCGGAGAGGTCGGCGGAGATCCAAGCACGGTGGGGTGTCGCCGACAAAGTCGGGAAGGAGAACAACGACGTCTGGCCAACATGTGAGAAGTAGTAGTACTAGTAGTTAGTGTGCATGTCTGTGTCTGAGTACGAGCATGTACCAGTACTACTAGTTACTACTGTAGTTTTTAGAGCAAATTACTAGTACATTAGCCTAGACTAAGTGGAAAAATTCCTATACTATGCATCAAATGGCATCTCTTTCTCTATAGGAATTGAGATGCATGTCATCTCACTTCCTATGATTTTTATATTCCTATCCTATGAACGAAAGAAGGCCTCTATTGGAGTAAATACTGTAGCTAGCAGTACTGCTGGTATAGTAGTTTTCTTCAAGAAGCGGAATTCAACGAAGTCATGATGGTTCCTTAGTCCGAGCAACTTCAAAGTGGGAAGTGGGCCTGTGATTTGACGGCTGATTAGTCATTGTTACTGCGGCGCGATGAACTGGGTGACTCTCCCTTGCAGTTCTACGTGCATGGCAAGTGGACCGGGATGGTCGACGTCCCACATGTTGGCGAACGGAAGTATTCTTTCCAATATCGAGGAGCAAGGAAACCGCGTGGTATAGTATCACTGCTGATTGGTTCGCAAAAAAATAGTATCACTACCGATTTATAGTTATTTTCTATTTCTGATGAATGCTAGCGTTTCAACTCTTACGATGAAGGGTGCCAAACACGGCACGTGCTGGATGTCCCACACATCAGCGAAAGGAGTGGGACATGAACAGCGTGGTAGAGCCTAGCGTAAAAAAACAGCATGGTAGAGCGTCTCCACTTCTTCCACTTCTGGGTCGGAGACCACACATAGTAGTACTTAGCTGTATGAACGATACAAAGTGCGACCTGGAGAGAAAGACACGTCTAGTTGGAAGGTCTCGGGGCATACACGTAAACAAATATAAAAGTTAATATGTGCCTCCAACTAATAGTAGAGTACTTAGACACGTACTCCATAACATCACCGTGCATTGCACGTACAACATTTAGTGGTAGTACGTAGTAAGAGACAAATGCCGCCCAAGAGTTCCCTTCTCGACCTACTTTTGGGTGTTTGGTAGAGTGTATGGAGGGTGCATGAGTCCACACTAGTTTAGCACAAATACACTAGAAGCATGCATGAAGAGAGCATGCATGAAGAGGGGTGTTGAGTTGAGCATGCATGAAGAGGGAACAACTGTGTTGAGACGAGAACGCAACCAAACACACCCTGTATGCCACACATGTTCATACCATTTGTGCCTTTCTACTTCACTTACTGCGCTACATTACTCAGGTTCGTACGTCCACTGGTTGGTACATGTCTGTCTCGTAGTTCCAGTGCCACGTGTTCTTCATATAGATGGAATGATTGTTGCATAACACATGCGCCTTGATGCTAGATGTCTCGCGTGTTGGCAAAAGTATGAACAAAGCTCACGTAAAAAATAGAGTGGAAGAACATAGATTCCGGACGACCGAGAAGGAGCAAGGAACCTTGTGGTGGAGCGTCTGCACTCATAATATTTAATATTATTCAGCGATATAAAATTAACCAATCATCTCCACAGTGGACTGGAAGAGTACGAAACACGGAAGCCCAGTGTAGTTACATCATACTAGTACATGGCTAACCCACGCTATCACCATATTTCTTGGCTTCCGTGCGACACCTATCTCTAGTAATCCAGCAGCTTGTATCGCTTCTCCCTCCTCGTCTCTATCAAAGTGCGGCGGGCTGGCGTTTCTGCCGTCTATTGAGGTCAGTTAACTATCACATGTTAGCGACATGCCAAGAGCATTCTCAAACAAATTCCTTTCACGTTCCATTTTCAAAAAAATAAATCCTTTCACGTACGAATTTGCCTGTATGCTTTGAGCAACTTGCATGTCCTATACTGCTCCTGTTTGATACTCTAACTTAGCTAGAGGTTAGACTAACTCAAGACTAACCCTGAACTAACTGTAGCCAAAGAGGTGTTTGGGTGACAGGGTTAGATTGACAATAAATGCACTTCATGGAGAGAGAAATTTATTTTTCAGTGGTCCCAATGAGAACTATCTCCAGTTAGTACCTCTTGGGTGGGATAGTTTTTTTTGGTGGGTTCGGTGCATCTTGCTCCAATTTATACCCTCATGCTTGGATACTTTAGGGCTATTTGAGCCCCAACTAGCTCAAACTAACTCTAACCCATGGATCCAAACAGGGCCTATGGCCAGTCTCGACGCGGAGCAGTCATGTGCACCGGGAAGCGGCGCTCTCTTGGCCGTCGTGCCACTTCAAAGCCGGCGCCTGTGAGAGGTCGCCTCCGCTCTGGCCGGACATTAATGCGGCACTGACGCTCCAGGCGACGCTGACCGTTTCACGCGGGAAGCGCGCGCTGGCAAGGGATTATAGGTTTTGAACCGTTTCAGGTGTAGTAGTAATGGTAGTTTGCAAAACTACTCAATTATTGCACTCAGTTTCCTAAGAAATTGTGGTAAAAAAACGTTACTCCATAGCCCGCTTCCCTTCTCCTTCCTGCTCGTGATTTACGTGGCCATGTTAACGTGGTTGTGTCAAAAAATGTCACTTCCTGCTCGTGATTTGCGTTATATAATTACAAGCAAGATTCTCGTGCATTGCACGGAACATCAATATGCATTTTTTTACAAAACACCTGTTGTGATTGACCCATGCAGGAGTAATCCCATGTGTAAAAACTAATGATATGTCGAGAATTTTATCGGAAAATTGGTATCTTGAGAATGTCATCGAAAAAATGAAAGATGAGATATAAGGCGAGGAGGAGTGGAGCGTGATGGTGACTGGTGGTCGGAATGGGCGGAGGCATGGGGATGGACGGCGCCGGCAGGCGGCAGCGGCCACCATGCATGCTAGATTGTTCCAGAGACTTATTCCTTTTTAATTGCTGAGCAATGAGGTTGTGGGAGATAATGGTGTGGAGAGAGGTGCGGGTATCTTTTGTAAAATTATCATAGTTTGCTTCCTATCCGTCAGATATAGATCATACGGTCTGTATTACAAGATGGCATGCACACCATCATCGCCAACTCGTTTTTTTATAAGGGTATACAGATGATAAGTTTGTTGACTACTAAAGTAAAGTGGAATCTATCCATGTTATGCAAGTAAAAAGGTGATTGTTTATCATACGGGTAAGGTTGGATGAAGGGTGGTAGGAACAAATGCTCCGCCTAGAGCATGTGTGTGTGAGATGGAGTCTTAGTGTGTGTGGTGTGTGTGTGTGTGAGAG
>NC_057801.1:614171537-614196198 GCF_018294505.1 Triticum aestivum
GGGGGTAGCTAGAAGGAGATTGTTAACTGTGAGTGTGTGTTTTGCCCATCTAGGCGGAAGTTATGTGCACAAAAGAGGAGAACGATTCGATGTGTCATTAGGATTGAGGGTAATTAACTACGTATGGAGACATAGAGACCTTGAACGTGCATGTGTGATAGGTATAGATGTATACGTGGGATGTGTGTGTGTGTGTGTGCGCGCGCATGATCGAGATAAAAGAAAGAAGACATAAGTCCTAAGATCAACGACATGGGAGAGAGGATCGGTATGACAATATGCATGCATGTGAGAATGCAGGGAAGAAGGCCCGACAATTGAGCATGTGTTTTTTTCTTTAAGAGATAGTGGCGTGGGCTGGAGCATGCATCTATGGCGAGCAGAGGGGGTGAGGCGCAACGATTGTGCAAAAGAGATCAACCTATAAATGCATATGTATGGATAGACATATATAGTGTGGGTGATAGGAAGCAAGACTCCGTGCGAGAAAGAAATGTTGACGGAGAAACTACAGATAGATACAGAGATGGAGATGCTAGCTAGAGAGACATCCGTTAGTTTGGGTGTCGGAGATGACCGTCGGGTGGTTCAAAGGGTGAAGTTATATATGTCTGTGAGAGGGCACTTGACTGCATGCATGTAGAGAGAAACATATGTAGTGTGTGTGATAGGAATCAAGAGTGAGGGCGAGAAAGAAGGTTGATGGAGAAACAGATAAATAGAAAGATAAAGATGCTAGCTAGTGTGCGCTAGAGATAGGAGTCGAGTGGATCAGAAGGCTGGGTTATGTGTGTGGGTGTGAGAGAGATAGAGAGAGGGTGCATGTGAGTCACATACAAACAAATATCAGAGAGAAATGAGATCCAGAGAGACGAAGTTTTGTGTCTGCGAGAGAGAAAGATATTTCACAACGAGAGTGATAGCTAGAGAGACATATGAGGGAACGCAAGATATCTCTAGGGAGATAGGGTGTGTTTGAGCGACATACAAGAGAACAATGGAGAAATATGAGACCCTGGGAGACAGAGTTTGTGTTTGTGTGTGAGAAAGAGATATTGAAGAGGAAGAGTCGTAGGTTCTCATATCTAAGGAGCGAAAGACATCTCTGTATGAGGGGTGTGCGAGTGGCACACATGTGAATAGTTGAGAGAAATGAGACCCCGGGAGACAAAGTTTTGTGTTTGTGTGAGAGAAAGAGATTCCACATGGAGAATCATAGCTAGAGACACATAGCATGGAGCGAGATATACTTAGAGAGAGATAGAGTGATGAAGGTCGATGGAGAGAGTAACGTCAGTGTGTTACAAAGATAAAAGATCATTGTCGACATACAGGTTGCACGAGAGATGCCTGAGAGACGATGAACGCGTATAGGTCCAGGGAGATAGTCCTATATAAGCATGAGTGATAGCTATATGAGACTAATATCTTGATTAAAGGGGATTCAAATATTTAAACCGGGGATCACGACATCGATAATATCATAACGCAAATTGGTGTATCAAACATGCATATTCATTTAAATTTGGGCACACGTGTAATGTTATATAGTTTATCAATATTGGTGATCCATAGATTCTTCAATTACAAACAATGCATGGTTTATATGCAATTAATGTCTAAACGGGATTACACTATATGTTGCATGTGTGAAACACATTATACATGTTTGAGAAGTTAAAAAAAACCCGCATGAAACACACATTAATTGGAGACAGTTAGCGAGGAATGCATACATTGGATTTCAACATAAAGTGGTTTCAAATATTTGAAAATCCAAATTGATGGATACAACCTTATGAATCTGAGATCATGCCATTTGTAAACCATATTTATGTATAAATGGTGTTGTGCTTTTGAAAGTATATATGTAAAAAATGATGTATATAGAATGTAATTCCAATTGAAAATGGATCCCACCCGAAAAAAATAGTAGAATACAAACGGGATTCGAATTGAGTTGGCACGGTAAACATGCACTGTGAAAAATTTGAACGAAGCGGGGAAAGTCGCAGCAACCGCCCGAAACCAAAATCTGCGAGATGGAAATCACTACTGCCTATCCCTGCCGCGCAAAGCCCATGTGCTGGATTTCTATAGGTTTCGATAGGGGTAGGTTTGTAATGTCACCCAAACGTGACTTAACCGCCTCTCACCCGGATTCATACACGGTGGGCGCCAAAACACAGTGTGCCCTCGGCCGAAATTGACTCCCTCCCCGATTCATATTCATACACGGTGGGCGCCAAAAACAAACTCTCGTCGACAAATATTTGGTGTATGCGAGATTGCCATCCTATCCCCAACCGACTAATGTTGCTGTGATGTAGTAGAAATTTGAAACGGGGGCTAAGTTTGTAAATTTCCTCACATTTGAGACAAGCGCGCCCTGAATACATGGTTCCCCCCGTCCTCTCTACCTCCCTTTTCCCCATTCGTACTCCGTGGGCGCCAAAACACCCTCTCCACCCCACCCTCCTCCGTCCGCCACCCCATCCACCGTCGTCCTCCTCCACCATGCCGGAGCTGATTCCCCGACGCCGCCGTCCATTACAAGAGATTGACCTCTCTCATCCACGCCTTCGGACCGGGATCCTTGCATCCCGTCCTCTCGCTTCATCCCCGCCGTCGTCTGCCTTGCCGGCGCCGCTCCTATGACCGTCTCGTCCACCGCGCCCCGCCGCCACCGTCTACCCTCCTAGATCTACTTCCACACTGCCGACAGCCATCGCTACCACAACACCGTCAAATTCTCACCAGATACGTACACGACGCCGCACCAGAGGCGGTACTCTTTCGTATCTGCCCAACTTATTTATCGCAGCAAGAAAATAGATCGCCACTGCTTTACTCTGATTTCTTGTCTTGGTTGCGAAGTTGGCTTTGTCCGGTTTGCACCTTCAGATCCGCCATGGCACGCTCAACACTATACTCCTAATGCTTATGGTTTTCCCCTTTTATATTCCACACTAGTTAAATCACTGTAGAGTAAATTTCAAAATTGGGTCAGTCGATTTTTATGAGCTAGCTGGAGTTCGCCGGTGTGACCCAAGGGGCTTGGGTGGTTGTGGGGCCTTGCTGAATGAAGAAAACTCGATGCGGGTGGGGGTGGGGGTGGCGGAGGAACACAGGCTGTGGGGGCCGGTGGTCCGGCCGGCGGCCCGTGCGGTGTTCTGTATGGGAAGAATCAGAGACGAGGAAGAAGAAGGGTTAGGAGACGTAGGATCTTCATCCAACCGCCTGAAATGGTCGAGAGACAGTTGGGAGTTGCATTCTTAATGCGCTCTGGTTCATCATGTGTGAGCACTGCGCAACCAACATTTTATTATCCAAAATCTACTTGCTCTTCTTTACCATGTTCAATAGTGCTGGCCTGTACCTGATCGATAGGCTTTCAATTACTAGCGGCAATACAACACCGTATTTTCAAGCCAGTTCCACTTTCCCGATTTATATATCGTGGTTATGGTGTACCCCTGTTATGTACACTATGATCTGCCTAGTTGCTGTGTGCTCTTATTATCATGATTTGGCAATAAACTATGTATACATTATATTATGAACCTATCATCTGCCAGCTATCCTTACTTATGGAGCCTATTTTTGTGTACTTGTTCCAGATTATATAAATGCACGCACGATATTACAGCACACATGAGCTCTCTCATCAGAATCCAGTGATAGCACATAAGTGTTTACAGGGGCTCCCCTATATTAGAATATCATCTGCATTACAAAGATAATCTCACAACTATTTATGTTTTCATGGTTCTCAGATATTACACGCAATTACAGTGAATATCAGAATCCGTGCATCAGAAGAATATTGTGGAACACTGCAATGACTTACAAAATTGGCACCAAGGCATTGAGTGCCATTCTGGAAGCAATGAAACTCATACGCTCCCCACCTGTTGATTCTTGTTCAGAATATCATTCTAATGACTATTCTAACCTCGAGGAGTCAAAGGCAGATGGCCTGTCCTGTTCACCCATCAAGGTGCCTATTCTAATTTGGCAAGGTTTTATTGATTGCGCGTATCTTGCATATGTTGTCTTGCATTTCTTCTACTTTGTTGCACCACCATCTGCTTAGTTTACTCATCATATAACTCTAGATGCTATGCCCATCCATTATCAATACATATTCCATCTGTCGTCATACCATGTTGTTCCACTCAAATGCTGGTCTTGTGTATCAGACATCAAAAAGGAAGAGGGTGATTGCCGAACCTGAAGGAGCAGCAGCAAAGTCCTTGAAAAACGTGGTGGTGCCAGAGAAATCAGACAGCGCCCCACTTATATTGGCTGTACAACCAGTGACACAAAACATAGGACCGACTCCAGCAGACTGTACCCATACTTCACTGGCCACACCACTAGCCCCACCACATAGGACCTGCACTCCAACAAAAGGTATACCAATTTCATTTGCCATAGCACCAGCCGTACCACAGAAAAATCCAGTCCAGCAAAAAGTATAGCAAGTCCACCGGCCGAAGACCTATCCCAACTGCAGAGACGGCCAATTCCTGCAGATTGGAACCCCATTCCATTTATTCCCAACTTAAAAGACAATGCTTTCAATGTTGTTAGGGACTACGTGCATATATTCCCATCATGGGAAGATTATAGTGAAGACAAACACCATTTTCACATCTTCCTGTCCAACTTACGTGTAAGTGTTATTATTCATGGTTATTACTTTCCTGTTTTCTGCTGATCGAACACATCAATGATTTACATTACATTGTTGTAACTAGGTGAGGGTCAATCTGGATAGTCATGACGAGCAAAGCTTGCTTGTGCTTTTCAAGGAAGCATTGCATCCTCACACTTTGATGGCAAGTCTATAAACGAATTTTCGGTGAAGTCTCCTGTGCTAAATTTAGAAGACATTGAATGGAAAAACCTTGTTATGCACTGGTCTTGTTCCCAGGATGAGGTACTGTCTATGAAATCACATGACAATTTGAACTTCTACTTTTCCGCATGTGCCTTACGGATCTTTTTTGCAGGAAATCAGCTCGAAGAAGAATTCCGGTTTGAAAAGAACGATAGGATATCACAAATATGCTGCCCGCTGCTTTGCTCTTGTTAGTACATGTTGTCCTGTATCACTGTACTTGCATACATACATGGTTCATTATGTGACATCAGTATGCATGATAGCTTGCTTATCAATTGTTCACTCCAAATTATTTGATCTGTATGAATGGTTACATTAGTGTAGAATATATCCAATGCCAATGAATTTTTTTAGCTCTGCATTGTTCTTGTAAGTACATGTTGTCCTTTATCAGTGTACTTATATTGACAGGTAGTTGTTCATGTCCCATCACTCTGCAGCTTATTTTCCTTTGCCCTCCATTTTCTACACATCAGATCTATATTTACTCTTACCATAAGGTTGGTACTAAAGAAGTTTAGCTGTGCATTGCTCTTGGCTGTGCCTTTTGCCTGTATCGCTGCACATACATTCATAGCTACTTGGTTATGTAGCATCACTCTTCATCTTATCTTAAATATTCTCCATTTTTTCGTATATTATCACATCTATATTTACTCTTAGCAAAATGTAGAATAAAGGCAATGCTTATGAAGAACATTCTATGCTAAACTTCTTGAATTGCCCCCCCCATCAGCATGGACAAGGGCTTTATAGAGCCTGTCTTCACCAGTAATGTAAGTTTGTCCTTCTCAAGCCTTCAAACTTTGTTGTGTATATTTGGTTAGGCATGACTGCAACAGCTGTTTATTTTTGGTGTTTGCATCAAATTGCATGTTTAAAGTTTATTATGTAGTTCATAAACAAAAGTTTGTCCTTCTCAATTTAAGTTTTCAATTGTACAACCAAGTTCCTTCTTCATACCATGTAAATTAAACTATACAAAGCAAGTGATCTTCTTTTGCACTGCATGTATGCTTCTGTTCTTCATCCGTAATCCAGTGGTGTGGTGAACCTACCCACTACAGCACAATGTCATATTCTGCAATGTCTTAACTATGAACAATGTCATATCATTCTACTATTATTTAAACCGCCTCTTTATTTGCCAATCTGAAATGGGATAAATTGACAGCACACTAACCATTGATACTTATGAGTTCTTGATCTGTAATCTAGTGGTGTCGTGAAGCTGCCAACTCCTTCACAATGTCAATTCCTGCCATGTCTTGACCTGAACAATACCATATTGTGTTAATGCAATTTTAAACTATGTCACTTTATTCGTTAGTAAGAAATGTGATGAATTGTAAGCACTGATACTTTTATGTGCAAAACCTGTCATATGTCAGCTTGTTTATCTCTCAGAGTGAGGAAGATATAAGTGTTGAACAAACATAGTCTCATCATCTTGCTCAGCTGCTTGCGCTGCAGCTCCCCAGCAGGGCTAACCTTTCTTGAACTCTATTGAAGTGCTGTCGGTTTTGTATATTATTTTGTCGGCGTGTTTATTTGGACTGGTGGCGATCTTTGATGCCCAGTGTATGTAATCTGCTCTCTGCTTGTGCTTTATTATCATAGTGGCGAACTTTGATGCCTAGTGGATGTAATATGCCGTAATTTCTTTATTGTATAGTCTAGGTTTTTTCTTATTCACGATGCTGCAGTTATTTTACTGTATATATATCCTGTCTTCACAGTAAACTGGCCAAACCGTAAAATTACGGTACATAATCGGGCCGTCATGCAATCATGATGTATGATCTGCATCATGGGCCTCGTCAAACTGGCCCACTAGTAGATTCGGGGCTTTAATAGGCCGAGTAACACCCGACCCTCTTTTCGCAAGAAAACTCAATGGGCTTTTAGGAGTCTAAGAAGTAGGCTGGGCCTGAAACGTGCCGAATAGCTCACGGGCCGGCGGCAGCCCCAAATGGACCTCGACTCATGATTGTGCGAATCAATTCACGGGCTTTTAACAGGCCAAAGTTGTCTCGGTCCTTGTTTGGCCCAATCAGATATCAGCTGCGAGCAGGCCGGATGCAAACCGTGCTGTAGTTAGGCCCAACTATATGATGGGCTTTTAATAGGATGAAATTAATATAGGGCCGAAATATTAAATGGGCCCTTAACAGGCCGAAACTAATATTAGGCCGCATTACTAAATGGGCCTTTAGCAAGTGGGCCCAAAAGCATAGCGTCCAGTCAACGGGTCGAATCTGATATGGGCCATAATTGAGCCCAAAGCCTCTTAAAGGGTCGGACCCGATCTGGGCCGTGATTTGGCCCAGAAAGTGGGAGGCTTTTAACGGGTCAGATCTTATATGGGCCATTACTAGGCCCGGAACGTGGCAGGCCATTAATGGACCGGATCAATTATGGGCGACATTTGGCCCAAAACATGGCAGCCAGTTAATGGGCCGGCCTACTAGGGTCCTCAAAATCTTGTGGGCCTACAGCTGGGCCGGCCCATTAATGTCGACGAAATCTTGTGGGCCTTTAGCTGGGCCGGCCCATTATGATCCGCAAGAATTTTGTGGGCCTTTACCTGGGCCGGCCCATTATGGCACACAAAAATCTTGTGGGCCTTTACCTGGGCCGGCCTATTATGGCCCGCGAAATCTTGTGGGCCTTTAGCTGGGCCAGCCCATTATAGTCCGCAAAATCTCGTGGGCCTTTAGTTGGGCCGGCCCATTTAAACTTGATTGGCCGTGCCACGTGTCGACGTATCATAGGCGCCTTCTATCCAATGAGTGGATGACATCTATCCCGACGATGAGCCGACACGTGTTTCCTCCAGCCAATGATGATTTTACACATGGAAAATCCCTATTGGTCGGGGCTGTTAACGGGTTATGGGATCCAAAACCCGACCCGATAGCTTAACAGCGTTCCGTTACGGTGGATGCCACGTGTCGGTCACCCTTGACGAAAGCACTTCTGTGATGCGCGATTTATCGTCATGGAAGTGGACACTTCCGTGATGATAATTTTGGTAATGTCATCGAACACTTCTACGACAGCATAGGTATGACTATCTTGATTCTGTCATAAATTTGTCATGGATGTACATGCATGACAAAAAACGCGACCTACTATGACAAACACATATCATCACAGAAGTGTATTTTTTTTGTAGTGTCTGCATCGCAGCGCGCAGCGGGTCAGACGGTTCGGTCCATTCTGCGGTGGCCCTGGGCTCCGTGGCCTTCCTCGTTTTGCTTGACGAGGAAGAGGCACCATCGCCCGTGGCGTAAACCTCCACGTGAACGTCCATCCCCCTGACGGCGAAACTACTGCCGAGGGAAAGGGGAGAGTCAGAGTAGCTGAGCACCTCCCTAGGGTGTCGTTGGCCGCGAGCACATCGGAGATGCGGAGTGCGGCGAAGGAGGCGACGAGCGTGCCGACGACGTCGTTCGCCAGCGCGACGGACTCATCAGTGTAGGAGAAAGGCCCCGTCTGAAGCATCCTCCCCGCCAGCTCCTCGAGCTGCCCCATGGTGGGCGCAAACTGTCGTGGTGGGCGCACAACAGATGCCAAGGGATGGCTAAAGAGAGGAGGAGGCTCTAGGGCGCTGGTGGGCTCCAGAGGCGAGGTTGGCATGAGCGGGCGCGGTACACCGGATATACCCAGGTTCGGGGCTCTCGGAGAGATAACACCCCTAGTCCTACCGAGTGTAGTTGGATGATCGATAGTACAATGTTGCTCCTGGAGCTGTATGGAGGAGGAAGGAAGCTGGCCAAGGCTTGGGCTGCTCCTTCTCCCCGGTGTTGCTACCTGGTGGCTAGTCCTATGCTTACTTATGCGATGGTGCGATGCTGCGATTGGATCGTATGCCTGATGAGATGCCCCTATGGGCGTGGGTTCCTGGGGGGTTTTATAGATCAACCCACCTAGGGTTACAATGGTAATATGCCGAGTTGGTGGGTCCTTATTGTCGGCGCCCGGGATTCTGAGCTGGGTCCCGCTTGTGGGCTTGTGGTTCGCCGGGTTCCCCTAGGCACGGGCCCCGTGTGTCTAGGGGGACTGTGCGCCGTCTTGTCGATCATCACGGCGTGGCCGAGTCGAGTCGTGTACAGTGCTCTCCATCAGGCCGCCGCTTGCTATCGTCAGCGGTGAGGGTGGAAGCACTGTAGCCACGCCAGCCTTGGTCAGCGGGTAGGTGAGGGGCACTGTTGCCACGCCCCGGCTGGCCACAGGCATGGTGGGAACACTGTTGCCTTGGTCATCGGTGATTTGGGTCTCGTCCCATCATACGGCCTGGATGGGACGGGAGCTGACCCGTGGCTGGGTTGCCGTGGACGCAACGGGTGGTGCTGGCTTGCCGTGGAAGCCTTGGTTGCACCAGGTCGAGTTGCCTGGCGCCAGTCGCTGTGGCCGGGTTGACATACCTTGCGGTGTCGGAGAGTTTGGCCGGGTTGCGGGCCCTGCCGGGTCGAGCGACCCGGCCAAGCACGTGCCGGTTTGCGGGGTGATGCGGGCCCCACTGTTTTTGAAGAGGATCCGGGTTCTGTTGCCTGCCCGGGGTTCATCCTCCTGACATTTCCCTATTAGAATAAAGGATCATGCTAAAGCTTCAACTGTAGTCAAAAAAGTAATATTAAGACACCCAAACCCCCTGAGAAAATTAAAGTTGAACCTAGTATTGCTATGGTTAAAGATCTCTTGCCTGATAATATTGATGGGCATGTTATTTACTTCTGTGAGGAAACTGCTAGAATTGCTAGACCTGATACTAAAAATAAACATAGACCTGTTGTAGGCATGCCGGTTATTTCTGTTAAAATAGGAGATCATTTTTATCATGGCTTATGTGATATGGGTGCTAGTGCAAGTGCAATACCTCATTCCTTATACAAAGAAATTATGCATGATATTGCACCTGTTGAGATAGAAGAAATTGATGTTACAATTAAGCTTGCCAATAGAGATACCATTTCACCAGTTGGGATTGTTAGAGATGTTGAAGTCTTGTGTGGGAAAGTTAAATATCCTGCTGATTTTCTTGTTCTTGGTTCCCCACAAGATAACTTTTGTCCCATTATATTTGGTAGACCCTTCTTGAATACTGTTAGTGCTAGGATAGACTGCGAAAAGGATGTTGTTACTATTGGTTTGGGGGATATGTCTCATGAGTTTAATTTTGCTAAATTTCATAGACAACACCGTGACGAGGAATTTCCTAGTAAAGATGAAATTATTGGTCTTGCTTCTATTGCCGTGCCTTCTAATGATCCTTTAGAACAATATTTGCTAGACCATGAAAATGATATGTTTATGAATGAAAGAAGGGAAATAGATGAAGTATTCTTTAAACATGGACCTATTTTGAAACACAACTTCCGTGTTGAAATCCTAGGGGATCCTCCTCCACCCAAGGGTGATCCCGTGTTTGAGCTGAAACCATTACCTGATACTCTTAAATATGCTTATCTTGATGAAAAGAAGATATATCCAGTTATTATTAGTCCTAACCTTTCAGAGCATGAAGAAAATAAATTATTGAAAACTCTGAAGAAGCACCGTGCTGCTATTGGATATACTCTTGATGATCTTAAGGGCATTAGTCCCACTCTATGCCAGCACAAAATAAAATTGGAGAAATATGCTAAACCAGTTGTTGATCACCAACAACGGTTAAATCCTAAGATGAAAGAAGTGGTAAGGAAAGAAATACTAAAGCTTCTGGAGGCAGGTATAATTTATCCCGTTGCTGATAGTCAGTGGGTAAGTCCCGTCCATTGTGTCCCCAAGAAGGGAGGTATTACTGTTGTTCCTAATGATAAAGATGAATTGATCCCACAAAGAATTATTACAGGTTATAGAATGGTAATTGATTTCCGCAAATTAAATAAAGCTACTAAAAAGGATCATTACCCTTTACCTTTTATTGATCAAATGCCAGAAAGACTATCCAAACATACACATTTTTGCTTTCTAGATGGTTATTCTGGTTTCTGTCAAATACCTGTGTCCAAAGTGGATCAAGAAAATACCACTTTTACTTGTCCTTTCGGTACCTTTGCTTATAGAAGTATGCCTTTTGGTTTATGTAACGCACCTGCTACCTTTCAAAGATGCATGATGGCTATATTCTCTGATTTTTGTGAAAAGATTGTTGAGGTTTTCATGGATGATTTCTCTGTATACGAAACTTCTTTTGATGATTGCCTGAGCAACCTTGATCGAGTTTTGCAGAGATGTGAAGAAACTAATCTTGTCTTGAATTGGGAGAAGTGCCACTTTATGGTTAATGAAGGTATTATCTTGAGGCATAAAATTTCTGAAAGAGGTATTAAAGTTGACAAAGCTAAAGTTGATGCTATTGAAAAGATGTCGTGTCCCAAGGACATTAAAGGTATAAGAAGTTTCCTTGGTCATGCCAGTTTTTATAGGAGGTTCATTAAGGACTTCTCAAAAATTTCTAGGCCTCTGACTAATCTCTTACAAAAAGATATTCCTTTTGTCTTTGATGATGATTGTGTAGAAGCATTTGAAATACTTAAGAAAGCATTGATTTCTTCACCTATTGTTCAGCCACCTGATTGGATTTTACCCTTTGAAATTTGTGTGATGCTAGTGATTATGCTGTAGTTGCTGTTCTAGGACAAAGAGTTGATAAGAAATTAAATGTTATCCAATATGCTAGTAAAACTCTAGACAATGTTCAGAGAAATTATGCTACTACTGAAAAAGAATTTTTAGCGGTTGTACTTGCTTGTGATAAGTTCCGACGTTATATTGTTGATTCTAAAGTAACTGTTCACACTGATCATGCTGCTATTAAATATCTTATGGAAAAGAAATATGCTAAACCTAGACTCATTAGATGGGTTGTCCTGCTACAAGAATTTGATTTGCATATTATTGATAGAAAGGGAGTTGAGAACCCCGTTGCAGACAACTTGTCTAGGTTAGAGAATGTTCTTGATGACCCACTACCTATTGATGATAGCTTTCCCGAGGAACAATTGGCTGTCATAAATGCTCTTCGCACTGCTCCATGGTATGCTGATTATGCTAGTTACATTGTTGCTAAATTTATAACACCTAGTTTCACATACCAGCAAAAGAAAAAGTTTTTCTATGATTTAAGACATTACTTCTGGGATGACACATCTTTATAAAGAAGGAGTACATGGTGTTATTAGACGTCGTATACCTGAGCATGAACAGGAACATATCCTACGCAAGTGTCACTCCAAAACTTATGGAGGACACCGTGCTGGAGATAGAACTGCGCATAAGGTATTGCAATCCGGTTTTTATTGGCCTACTCTCTTCAAAGATGCCCGTAAGTTTGTCTTATCTTGTGATGAATGTCAAAGAATTGGTAATATTAGTAGACATCAAGAAATGCCTATGAATTATTCACTCGTTATTGAACCATTTGATGTTTGGGGCTTTGATTACATGGGTCCGTTTCCTTCCTCTAATGGGTATACACATATTTTAGTTGCTGTTGATTACGTTACTAAGTGGGTAGAAGCTATTCCAACTAGTAGTGCTGATCATAACACCTCTATTAAGATTCTTAAAGAAGTTATTTTCCCGAGGTTTGGAGTCCCTAGATATTTAATGACTGATGGTGGTTCACATTTTATTCATGGTGCCTTTCGTAAAATGCTTGCTAAGTATGATGTTAATCATAGAATTGCATCTCCATATCACCCATAGTCTAGTGGTCAAGTAGAATTGAGTAATAGAGAGCTCAAATTAATTTTGCAAAGACTGTTAATAGATCTAGAAAGAATTGGTCCAAGAAACTTGATGATGCATTATGGTCCTATAGAACTGCATACAAAAATCCTATGGGTATGTCTCCGTATAAAATGGTTTATGGAAAAGCATGTCACTTACCTCTCGAACTAGAACATAAGGCATATTGGTCCATTAAGGAGATCAATTATGATTTCAAACTTGCCGGTGAGAAGAGGCTTTTTGACATTAGCTCACTTGATGAATGGAGAACCCAAGCCTATGAGAATGTCAATCTGTTTAAAGAAAAAGTCAAAAGATGGCATGACAAAAGGATACAAAAGCATGAGTTTAATGTAGGTGATTATGTGTTACTATTCAACTCTCATTTAAGATTTTTTGCAGGAAAACTTCTCTCTAAATGGGAAGGTCCTTACGTTATCGAGGAGGTCTATCGTTCCGGTGCCATAAAAATCAACAACTTCGAAGGCACAAATCCGAAGGTGGTGAACGGTCAAAGAATCAAACATTATATCTCAGGTAATCCTATGAATGTTGAAACCAATGTTATTGAAACCGTATCCCCGGAGGAATATATAAGGGACACTTTCTAGAACGTGTCATACTCCAAAAAGGAATAGGTATGTGCTATGGTAAGTAAACCGACTCCAAAACAGTTCTAATGGCAATTTTTCTCCGTTTTGGAATATTTAAGAAAATAGGAAAATAAGAAGTAGTCCGGGAAGGACACGAGGCATCCATGAGTGTGGAGGGTGCGCCCTACCCCCTGGGCGCGCCCCCCTGCCTCGTGGGCACCTAGTGTACTCTCCAGACTCCGTTTTCTTGCACGATACTTCTTTTGGTCAGTAAAAATTCATTATATAATCTCTCGAAGGTTTTGACCACCGTACCACGCAAATATCCTCTGTTTTTGTTCCAAGCTGTTTTCTGCCAGAGTTGTCAAGGCCAGGCATCATGTAGTCCCCCTCCTCCAACAATGGTGACAACGATGCTTGGCTAATGAAGATAGAGCTGAAGAGAGAATAACCCATGGAGATCAACAAGGATAATGGGATCAAGAAGGCCACGGAGGATCAAGCCCCGGCAGCAGAAGAAGAAGATATCCTTCAACTTGATCACAATCTTCTTACCCCAACTGAGATCGAAGCTTTCAAGATGATTGAGTTAGCTCGTATACAAAACAAGTATCTCACACATGAAAATATTTTGTTGAAGGATTATATCATCGCAGTCAAGGGCATTATCCGCAAATTGGAGGATCTCCTATGCTTGATGTGCGACTATCCATCATCACCACCACTTCCGAGGAAGGATACACAATCACATGGGTATGGGCACTCCCCTTGGCAACTGCCAAGCTTGGGGGAGGTGCCCCGGTATCATATCACTATCACACTCCTATCTTTACCGTTTTTCTTAGTTAGATCCTTTTAGTATTAGCTTGATTATTTTTCTATGATCATGAGGGAATAAAAGAAAAAGAGAGAATAAATAGAAGTAAAGAGATCATATTGATCTTATGGAGAGTAATGACTTCACATATAAATAGTATGATGAATAAAAGTTGTTGAGAGTTGACAAACATAGTTTTGGTCATCATTGCAATTAATAGGAAGTAATAAAGAAAGAGAAGTTTTCACATATAAATATACTATCTTGGACATATTTTATGATTGTGAGCACTCATTAAAATATGACATTCTAAAGAGTTGATGTTGGACAAGGAAGACAACGTAATGGGTTATGTTTTCTTATATCCAAAATAAAGTATATTGTCATGGATCATCCAACATGTCGAGCTTGCCGTTCTCCCTCATGATACTACTTGTGCTTCCGAATATCCTTAAACCCAGTTTTGCCATGAGAGTCCACCATATCTACCTATGGATTGAGTAAGATCCTTGAAGTAAGTTGTCATGTTGCATGCAATAAAAATTGCTTTCTAAATATGTATGATTTATTAGTGTGGAGAAAATAAGCTTTATACGATCTTGTGATGTGGAAGAAATAAAAGCGACGGACTGCATAATAAAGGTCCATATCACAAGTGGCAATATAAAGTGACGTTCTTTTGCATTAAGATTTCGTGCATCCAACCCTAAAAGCACATGACAACCTCTGCTTCCCTCTGCGAAGGGCCTATCTTTTACTTTTGTCTTATACCTTTTACAAGAGTCATGGTGATCTTCACCTTTCCTTTTTACATTTTATCCTTTGGCAAGCACCTTGTGTTGGAAAGATCCTGATATATATATCCAATTGGATGTAAGTTAGCATGAATTATTATGGTTGACATTACCCTTGAGGTAAAAGGTTGGGAGGCAACACTATAAGCCCCTATCTTTCTCTGTGTCCGATTAAAACTCCATAACCATAAGTATTGCGTGAGTGTTAGCAATTGTGAAAGACTAAATGATAACTGAGTATGTGGACTTGCTGAAAAGCTCTTATATTGACTCTTTCCGATGTTATGATGAATTGCAATTGCTTCAATGACTGAGATTATAGTTTGTTGGTTTTCAATGAAGTTTCTGATTCATACTTGACATTGTGAATAGATTATTACTTGAGCATAAGAAATCATATGACAATATCCATATATGTTGCTGTTACAAGAATGATCATGATGCCATCATGTCCGTATTTTATTTTATCGACACCTCTATCTCTAAACATGTGGACATATTTATCGTTATCGGCTTCCGCTTGAGGACAAGCGAGGTCTAAGCTTGTGGGAGTAGATACGTCCATTTTGCATCATGCTTTTATATCGATATTTATCACATTATGGGCTGTTATTACATGTTATATCACAATACTTATGCCTATTCTCTCTTATTTTACAAGGTTTACATGAAGAGGGAGAATGCCAACCACTGGAATTCTGGGCTGGAAAAGGAGCAAATATTAGAGACCTATTTTGCACAGCTCCAAAAGTCCTGAAACTTCATGGAAGTCATTTTTGGAATTAATAAAAAATACGGAGTGAAGAAAGTACCAGAGGGGGCCCACACCCTAGCCACAAGGATGGGGGGCGCACCCCTGCCTCGTGGGCCCCCTGGCAGGCCTCCGGTGGCCATCATATGCTATATGAAGTCTTTTACCCTGGAAAAAAAATCATAAGCAAGCTTTTGGGAAGAAACTCCGCCGCCACGAGGCGGAACCTTGGCGGAAGCAATCTAGGGCTCCGGCAGAGCTGTTCTGCCGGGGAAACTTCCCTCCGGGAGTGGGAAATCATCGCCATCCTCATAACCAACGATCCTATCATCGGGAGGGAGTAAATCTCCATCAACATCTTCACCAGCACCATCTCCTCTCAAACCCTAGTTCATCTCTTGTATCCAATCTTTGTCCCAAAGCCTCAGATTGGTACTTGTGGGTTGCTAGTAGTGTTGATTACTCCTTGTAGTTGATGATAGTTGGTTTATTTGGTGGAAGATCATATGTTCATATCCTTTATGCATATTAATACCCCTATGATTATGAACATTAATATGATTTGTGAGTAGTTACATTTGTTCCTGAGGACACGGGAGAAGTCTTGCTATACGTAGTCATGTGAATTTGGTATTCGTTCGATATTTTGATGAGATGTATGTTGTCTCTCCTCTAGTGGTGTTATGTGAACGTCGACTACATGACACTTCACCATTATTTGGGCCTAGAGGAAGGCATTGGGAAGTAATAAGTAGATGATGGGTTGCTAGAGTGACAGAAGCTTAAACCCTACTTTATGCGTTGCTTCGTAAGGGGCTGATTTGGATCCATATGTGTCATGCTATGGTTAGGTTTACCTTAATACTTCTTTTGTAGTTGCGGATGCTTGCAATAGGGGTTAATAATAAGTGGGATGCTTGTCCAAGAAAGGGCATCACCCAAGCATCGGGCCACCCACATACCAAATTATCAAAGTAACAAACGCGAATCATATGAGTGTCATGAAAACTAGCTTGACGATAATTCCCATGTGTCCTCAAGAGCACTTTTCTATATATAAGAGTTTGTCCAGGATTTACTTTGCTACAAAAAGGATTGGGGCATCTTGCTGCACCTTGTTTACTTTCATTACTTGTTACCTGTTACAAATTACCTTATCACAAAACTATCCGTTACCGATAATTTCAGTGCTTGCAGAGAGTACCTTGCTAAAAACCGCTTATCATTTCCTTCTGCTCCTCGTTGGGTTCGACACTCTTACTTATCAAAAGGACTATGATAGATCCCCTATACTTGTGGGTCATCAATGACTAAAATGTCAGAGGAAGAAACCATACCGTCATCCACGAACCACGGACCCAGCACATGGAGGAAGAAACCATATTGTCATCCACGAACCACGGACCCAGCACACGATGCACCATCTTCATAATACCACTGATGCATACCACAATATGCACCCGCTCTTGAACTACCTCTCAAGCCCCGTGTCTGCGCTTGAGCAAACGTGTTCGCAACGGTGGAGCCCGAGGACACAAGTCCACACGCCACCACGCCATCCTTACTTGAACATACTGGTTTCCAAATCCATCCCCAACCATAGGGCTGATCGCCTCGTCGAGGTAGGATATGAAGGTTATTTATTCGGCGACAGCGTCGCTGTCACCGAAGCTAAGATGATGAAATAGCCTTAAACCCTAAGCTACCGGGCCTAAAACGACCCACACGTCTATCTAGTGACCCCCCTCACAACCGACGGCCGAGGTCGTCGGCGGAGAGGCGCCGCCAAAGGATAGCGGTGGAGGAGACTCTCCTAATGGTTTGGCGAGATCGCCTTGCTACTTCTTGAGCTTGTGTTGGTTTTTCCCTTGAAGAGGAAATGATGATGCATCAAAGTAGAGATAAGTATTTCCCTCAGTTTTGAGAACCAACGTATCAATCTAGTAGGAGGTACAAGAAAGTCTCCAATCTATGCACGTGGACAAACAATCAAACACTTGGACCCAACGCGATAAAGGGGTTGTCAATCCCTTCACAGTCAATTGCAAAGGTGAGATCTGATAGATATAGGTATAAGAGATTTCTAAAACGTAAAACAAAGTAAAAACAAATAAATTGCAGTGAGGTATTTTTGGATTTTTTTGGTTTATAGATCTGAAAGTACATGATGGAAAATAGACCCGGTGGCATAGGTTTCACTAGAGGCTTCTCTTTTGAAAGAAAGCATACGATGGGTGAACAAATTATTGTCGAGCAATTGATAGAAAAGCGCAAAGTTATGACGGTATCCAAGGCAATGATTATGCATATAGGAATCATGTCCATGTCAAGTAGACCGAAACGATTCTGCATCTACTACTATAACTCCACACATCGATTGCTATCCAGCATGCATCTAGAGTATAAAGTTCATAAAGAATGGAGTAACGCCTTAAGTAAGATGACATGATGTAGAGGGATAAACTCAAGCAATATGATGAAAACCCCATCTTTTTACCCTTGATGGCAACAACACAATACGTGCCTCGCTACCCCTACTGTCACTGGGTGAGGACACCGCAAGATTGAACCCAAAACTAAGCACCTCTCTCATTGCAAGAAGAACCAATCCTGTTGCTCAAACCAAACCGATAATTCGAAGAGAAATACAAAGATAGCAAATCATGCCTATAAGAATTCAGAGAAGATTCAAATAATATTCATAGATAATCTGATCATAAATCCACAATTCATCGGCTCTCGACAAACACACCGCAAAAGAATATTACATTGGATAGATCTCTAAGAACATCGAGGATAACATTGTATTGAAGATAAAAGAGAGATAAGAAGCCATCTAACTACTAGCTATGCACCCATAGGTCTGAGGTAAACTTCTCACGCTTCATCGGAAGGGCAGTAGGGTTGATGTAGAAGCCCTCCATGATCGAATCCCCTCCGGCCGGATGCCGGAAAAGGCCCCAAGATGGGATCTCATGTATATAGAAGGTTACAGAAGTGGAAAAGTATTTTGGTGGACGCTTCTGGTCATTGGGGAATATTTGGGAATTTATAGCGGAAGAATTAGGGTTAGAGAAGACTCCCGGGGGGCCCACAAGTCAGGGGGCACCCCCTAGGGCACGCCCTGAGGGCTTGTGGGGCCCTCGGGACTCCCCTGCATTCCACTCCAAGTTTGCTGGGTGTCTTCTGGTCCAAAAAAAATCATCTCGAAAGTTTTATTCCGTTTGGACTCCGTTTGGTATTCCTTTTCTGTAAAACTCAAAAAACAAGGAACAACAAAAACCGGCACTGGGCTCTAGGTTAATAGGTTAGTACCAAAAATAATATAAAATAGCATATTAATGCATATAAAACATCCAAAACAAATAATATAATAGCATGGAACAATAAGAAATTATAGATACGTTGGAGACGTATCAAGCATCCCCAAACTTAATTCTTGCTCGTCCTCGAGTAGGTAAATGATAAAAATAGAATTTTTGATGTGGAATGCTACCTAACATATTTATCCATGTAATTTTATTTATTGTGGCATCAATATTAAGATCCATAAGATTCAAAACAAAAGTTTAATATTGACATAAAAACAATAATACTTCAAGCTAACATACTAATAAAGCAATCATGTCTTCTCAAAATAACATGACCAAAGAAAGTTATGCCTACAAAACCATATAGTCTGGTTGTGATCCATCTTCATCACACAAAGTATTAAATCATGCACAACCCTGATGACAAGCCAAACAATTGTTTCATACTTTTGATGTTCTCAAACCTTTTCAACTTTCACGCAATACATGAGCGTGAGCCATGGATACAACACTATAGGTGGAATAAAATATGGTGGTTGTGGAGAAGACAAAAAGAAGGAGATAGTCTCACATCAACTAGGCGTATCAAAGGGCTATGGATTGAGATGCCCATCAATAGATATCAATGTGAGTGAGTAGGGATTGCCATGCAACAGATGCACTAGAGCTATAAGTTTATGAAAGGTCAAAAGGAAACTAAGTGGGTGTGCATCCAACTCGCTTGCTCATGAAGACCTAGGGCAATTTCAGGAAGCCCATCATTGGAATATACATGCCAAGTTCTATAATGAAAAATTCCCACTAGTATATGAAAGTGACAACATAGGAGACTCTATCATGAATATCATGGTGCTACTTGTTGGGAAACGTTGCATGGAAAATAAAAAATTCTTGTGCCCACGTAAGATCTATCAAGGAGATGCATAGCAATGAGAGGGGAGAGTGTGTCTACGTAGCCTCGTAGACCGTAAGCAGAAGCGTTTGACAACACGGTTGATGTAGTCGAACTTTCTTCGCGATCCAACCGATCAAGTACCGAACGTATGACACCTCCGCGTTCAGCACACGTTCTGCTCGGTGACGTCCGCGCCTTCTTGATCCAGCAAGAGGGCGAGGTAGTGGATGAGGTGACAGTGACAATGAAGTTATCTCTGCAGGGCTTCGCCTAAGGACTACGAAAATATGACCGGGGTGTAAACGGTGGATGGGGCGCCGCATACGGCTAGGCAATTGTCTGGGGTGTGCTCGGTGCCCCCCTCCCCCCACATATATATATATAGGTGGGGGAGGAGGGAGCAGCCAGGAGGCGCCCCCAATTAGGCTAAATCCTACTTGGGGTCCCTCCAAGTGGCGCCCCCTTACCATATTTATCAGAGGGGGAAGGAAAGGGGGAAGAGGGAAGGAACAAGGAGAAGAAGCCATCTCGCTACTAGCGATGGACCCGTAGGTCTGAGGTAAATTACTCATGCTTCATCGGAAGGGCAATAGGGTTGATGTAGAAGCCCTCCGTGATCGAATCCCCCTCCGGCAAGATGCTGGAAAAGACCCCAAGATGGGATCTCACGGATATAGTAGGTTATGGCGGTGGAAAAGTATTTTGGTGGACGCTTCTGGTCATCGGGAAATATTTGGGAATTTATAGCGGAATAATTAGGGTTAGAGGACTCCCGAGAGGCCCACAAATTAGGGAGCGCCCCCTAGGGCGCGCCCTGAGGGCTTGTGGGGCCCTCGGTACTCCCCTGCCTTCAACTCCAAGTTTGCTGGGTGTCTTCTGGTCCAAGAAAAATCACCACAAAAGTTTTGTTCCGTTTGGACTCCGTTGGGTATTCCTTTTCTGTAAAACTCAAAAACAAGGAAAAAACAGAAACTGATACTGGGCTCTTGGTTAATACGTTAGTCCCAAAAATAATGGAAATAACATATTAATGCATATAAAACATCCTAAACAGATAATATAATAGCATGGAACAATAAAAAATTATAGATACATTGGAGACGTATCAAGCATCCCCAAACTTAATTCTTGCTCGTCCTCGAGTAGGTAAATGATAAAAATAGAATTTTTGATGTGGAATGCTACCTAACATATTTATCCATGTAATTTTCTTTATTGTGGCATCAATATTAAGATCCATAAGATTCAAAACAAAAGTTTAATATTGACATAAAAACAATAATACTTCAAGCTAACATACTAATAAAGCAATCATGTCTTCTCAAAATAACATGACCAAAGAAAGTTATGCCTACAAAACCATATAGTCTGGTTGTGATCCATCTTCATCACACAAAGTATTAAATCATGCACAACCCCGATGACAGGCCAAACAATTGTTTCATACTTTTGATGTTCTCAAACCTTTTCAACTTTCACGCAATACATGAGCGTGAGCCATGGATACAGCACTATAGGTGGAATAAAATATGATGGTTGTGGAGAAGACAAAAAGAAGGAGATAGTCTCACATCGACTAGGCGTATCAAAGGGCTATGGATTGAGATGCCCATCAATAGATATCAATGTGAGTGAGTAGGGATTGCCATGCAACAGATGCACTAGAGCTATAAGTTTATGAAAGGTCAAAAGGAAACTAAGTGGGTGTGCATCCAACTCGCTTGCTCACGAAGACCTACGGCAATTTCAGGAAGCCCATCATTGGAATATACATGCCAAGTTCTATAATGAAAAATTCCCACTAGTATATGAAAGTGACAACATAGGAGACTCTATCATGAATATCATGGTGCTACTTGTTGGGAAACGTTGCATGGAAAATAAAAAATTCTTGTGCCCACGCAAGATCTATCAAGGAGATGCATAGCAATGAGAGGGGAGAGTGTGTCTACGTAGCCTCGTAGACCGTAAGCAGAAGCGTTTGACAACACGGTTGATGTAGTCGAACTTTCTTCGCGATCCAACCGATCAAGTACCAAACGTATGACACCTCCGCGTTCAACACACGTTCTGCTCGGTGACGTCCGCGCCTTCTTGATCTAGCAAGAGGGCGAGGTAGTGGATGAGGTGACAGTGACGATGAAGTTATCTCTGCAGGGCTTCGCCTAAGCACTACGAAAATATGACCGGGGTGTAAACGGTGGAGGGGGCGCCGCATACGGCTAGGCAATTGTCTGGGGTGTGCTCGGTGCCCCCCTCCCCCCACATATATATATATATATATAGGTGGGGGAGGAGGGAGCAGCCAGGAGGCGCCCCCAATTAGGATGAATCCTACTTGGGGTCCCTCCAAGTGGCGCCCCCTTACCATATTTATCAGAGGGGGGAGGAAAGGGGGAAGAGGGAAGGAACAAGGAGAAGAAGCCATCTCGCTACTAGCGATGGACCAGTAGGTCTGAGGTAAATTACTCATGCTTCATCGGAAGGGCAATAGGGTTGATGTAGAAGCCCTCCGTGATCGAATCCCCCTCCGGCAAGATGCTGGAAAAGACCCCAAGATGGGATCTCACGGATATAGTAGGTTATGGCGGTGGAAAAGTATTTTGGTGGACGCTTCTGGTCATCGGGAAATATTTGGGAATTTATAGCAGAATAATTAGGGTTAGAGGACTCCCGAGAGGCCCACAAATTAGGGAGCGCCCCCTAGGGCGCGCCCTGAGGGCTTGTGGGGCCCTCGGTACTCCCGTGCCTTCAACTCCAAGTTTGCTGGGTGTCTTCTGGTCCAAGAAAAATCACCACAAAAGTTTTGTTCCGTTTGGACTCCGTTTGGTATTCCTTTTCTGTAAAACTCAAAAACAAGGAAAAAACAGAAACTGATACTGGGCTCTTGGTTAATACGTTAGTCCCAAAAATAATGGAAATAACATATTAATGCATATAAAACATCCTAAACAGATAACATAATAGCATGGAACAATAAAAAATTATTGATACGTTGGAGACGTATCAAGCATCCCCAAGCTTAATTCCTGCTCGTCCTCGAGTAGGTAAATGATAAAAACAGATTTTTTATGTGGAATGCTACCTAACATATTTATACATGTAATTTTCTTTATTGTAGCATGAATATCCATATCCATAAGATTCAAAATAGAAGTTTAATATTGACATAAAAACAATAATACTTCAAGCTAGCATACTAATAAAGCAATCATGTCTTCTCAAAATAACATGACCAAAGAAAGTTATGCGTACAAAATCATATAGTCTTGCTGTGCTCCATCTTCATCACACAAAGTATTAAATCATGCACAACCCCAATGACAAGCCAATCAATTGTTTTATACTTTTGATGTTCTCAAACTTTTTGAACTTTCACACAATACATGAACGTGAGCCATGGATATAGCACTATAGGTGGACTGGAATATGGTGGTTGTGGAGAAGATAAAAAAGGAGATAGTCTCACATCAACTAGGCATATCAAAGGGCTATGGAGGATATGCCCATCAATAGATATCAATGTGAGTGAGTAGGGATTGCCATGCAACGGATGCACTAGAGCTATAAGTTTATGAAAGGTCAAAAGGAAACTAAGTGGGTGTGCATCCAACTCGCTTGCTCACGAAGACCTAGGCAATTTCAGGAAGCCCATCATTGGAATATGCAAGCCAAGTTCTATAATGAAAAATTCCCACTAGTATATGAAAGTGACAACATAGGAGACTCTATCATGAAGATCATGGTGCTACTTGTTGGGAAATGTTGCATGGAAAATAAAAAGTTTCTACACCCATGCAAGATCTATCAAGGAGATGCATATCACCAAGAGGGTAGAGTGTGTCTACGTACCCTCGTAGACCATAAACAAAAGCGTTTGACAACACGGTTGATGTAGTCGAACTTTCTTCACGATCCAACCGATCAAGTACCAAATGTACGACACTTCCGCGTTCAGCACACGTTCAGCTCAGTGACGTCCGCGCCTTCTTGATCCAGGAAGACAACGAGGTAGTGGATGAGTTCCGGCAGCACGACGGTGTGGTGGCGATGACGGCGAAGTTATGTCCGTAGGGCTTCGCCTAAGCAATACGAAAATATGACCGAGGGTGTAAACAGTGGAGGGGGCGCCGCACACGGCTAGGCAATTGTCTGGGATGTGCTAGGCGCCCCCCTCCCCCTTACACACACACACACACACACACTGTTTCCTACAAGTAGTGGTAGTTACCATCACTTGCGTTTTCTATGATGTATGTAGTATCTGTCGAAACCGACAATATGTACGTGTAGTATGTAGTATATAACAAAGATTAGGTAGTATATATAATAATTTTTAGGTAGTATGTATCATTTTTTGAGTATGCTCTTTTTTACGTACAAATATGTATGTATTTCACAAATATAACAAAAACTATAGGCTCATATGCAATTTTTGATGTAACTTGCTTTGAAATATCTTAGATACAATATATGAACGTATTTAAAATAATAAAATAGTATATATATTACCAAATGGTAGTATATGAGACATGTGGGGTAACTACCACCGGGTGGTAGGATGGATTTTCCATATATATATATATATATATATATATATATATATATATATATATATATATATATATATATATATATATAGAGTGGCACTATTTTGATCCTAGGATCAGAATAGTTATTTGGATCGTGATGGCCCTTATAGGCCGAACAGGTGTTCCTGAGATCAGAGTAGCGCCAGACCGGCCCATTAGCACGTTCTTGAACGGCCTACCATTCCACCCACGAACTTCCTGTACTCCCCCCGTCCTTCTCCTATGCCCCCCACCGACAGCCTCCTCCCGTGGCCCCGCC
>NC_057801.1:614196532-614207998 GCF_018294505.1 Triticum aestivum
CTTCCCGCGCATGCGTCGCCGGCCTACTCCCATGGCCCCACCGCCTGCCTCCTCTCATGGCGCCGCCACCTACCTCGTCCCGCGGATGCGCAGCCCCATGTGCCTCCACAAACGCCGTCGCTCGCCGCGACTGCCATCCGCCTCCACCAGCACGTCGACCACCACGCCCCCTATGCCCGCCGCTGCCTGCCAAGGCCCCCCCACGCCTCCTCCGGCGCACCGCCGTCACCACCTACTCTGGCGTGACGCCGCCCCCACCTCCTCCCAGCTCCTTCGCCTCCTACGGCATGCCGACACACAGCCCCTCCCGACGGGCCCCACCACAGCAGCACACGGGGCGTTCCGGCCGCTGCGGGCGCCGCCCCCATCCCACCTCCACCTAGGCGCGCCACCACCACTCCGTCTCCGACGACCCATCCCGCATCGCGATCTGGAGAGGTTCACCCCTCGGGCTTGGGAAGTTTACCGCAACGGGTAAGTGCCGTCGAAGGGTGGTGATCTGCAACTTCCTCTCCTTCCTCGAAATCGTCAGCTGTTGTTGCTTCGACGCCATGAGCTGACCCATCTCAGGACAGCGTTCCTGCGCCCAGCCGCTGACCGGTGCCATGGACGCCTGCCGTCGGCCTCCGCCGTCACACTCGTCACCTTCAACTCAGCGCCCAGGTTTGGTATATCATACTACTTACGTCTAGGCACTGATGGATTACGAATTTACTTCTCTGAACTTATCAAACTACTGGTACAGGTCCAGTGATGCATCGCTGTAGCTCCTGAGGGTCGACGGTGTCGTTGCGGCGCATTTGGCTTCGCAATGCCCCGCGCTGCTTCCACCTCTAGTCACTTCAATTCACTTCAACCTGCCCAACCTCATCAGCTCGATTGTTTGTGTTTTGAAGAACAAACAGAGTTGGCTGAAAATTTATGCTACTATCAACACCCACAGATAAAGATAAGTACACCACTAATTCTGAACTTCTAACTAAATCTGAACTTCTACCTGTTTCCCATAGAGGTAGGCAAGCAAGAAAGCAGAGTACAAAAAAAGAGAGAATTGGAGATAGGCAATGGCAGCGGGCAGAACTCAGAAGATATACATGTTGGGTTCAGTTTATAGTCTAGTCAAACGAGAACGTAGAAAGCTGAAACAGCCAGCTACTTGACGAACAACTGAAATTTTCCCAGGGCCAACTAGTGAAAGAGCCGCGGAATGAGCTCCCCCCGTGGTGGCTATCTTTTTTTTCATCCTTTACACTCTATGGGCGCGATTTGAGTCGTTAGTATGCAAAAAAAGGGTGAACATGTGTTAGGCCATATGCCCTTTTGTTTTTATCTCTCGTACTTCCTGAACATGCTAGATGTAGAGTGCGTGGTTGTCTGAACTGTTGGTGATTTTCTATTAAATGGAACCCGGGGGGCAGAAACTCCCCTGATGATCTAATTTTTTTTACTGAGACTGCAAAAGCAACCATATTAAGAGCAGAGAACATCTGCGACAATGAGAGGGTAAAAGAATGTGTGTGGTGGAGAATAACTCCACGACATTTGCATTATACCCATTTCTCTTTTCAAAAGTAGATGTTCGTCTTCAAGTGTTTTATAAATAAAACCGATCCATCTTTAAGATGGTTGGAGCTAGAAAAAGAAGAAGAAAGAATTGCTCCCGTGGGTTATTTATGCTTGTATGTGCAAAATCATGTCGGCAAAATTTCAACTACTTGTGTATGTACGTGCATAACGTGCGAAACATTTTTTGCCCACCGCCTAGTCATGCTAATGAGTTTGTTTGTCCTGCTTTATATTTGTCGAAATTTAACACACCAAATTTTGGAAGGTTCAAATTAAAATAACACATGGTTCGATATTTATAAAAAATATGGGATTTTAAAAACAAAAACAAGAATTTCAAATTAAAAAAACTGGAGTAGTTTGAAGTATACAAAAAACTCAAAATATTCTTGTTTCCTGCAAAATTAAAGTGTGAAGTTCAATTTATTTTGAAAAATTGTACAATGTTTACATAAAAACATTTTTTTCTTTTCAAAGAAGAAAACAAAAAGTTCATATTAAAAAGCAGAGAAGTTCAAAGATTATAAAAACGTAGGATTATTATCCGTTAAAATACCCTAGATATTCAAATCTAAAAAACGGAGCACTTTGATGATATAAAAAATCCAGATTTTCCTCTTTATTAAAGTATGAAAACAAGAAGTTCATTTTTTTAAATAGAGCAGTACAAAATTCATAAAAGGATTTTCATGTTTCTAATAAGAAAACTGTAGAAGCTCATATTTAAATAACGGGCCGGTTCAATATTTATTAGAAAACTAGGATTTTTTCCATTACTACAAGGAAATAAATGAAGAAGTCCAAATTACGAAAATAGAGAAGTTCGATATTTATAAAAATCTTAGGTTTTCCTTGTAACTAAAGAATAAAAATGAAGAAGCCTAAATTGAAACAAAGGAGCTGTTCGATCTATACAGAAAACTCAAATCCTTTCCGTCTCTAGGAAAAATGAAAGCAAGAAGTTCAATTTTAATAAAATTGTATGATTCTAAAACCTTATTTTTTTCATATAAGAAAAAAGAATAAAAAAACGTGAATGGAATGTGTTTCATATAAGAAAAAAGAATAAAAAAACAAAGTCTAAAAAGACTTTAGCTAGAAGTTCACATGTTTCGGTCCACGAAGTTCAAAAATTCTTGTAAAGGAGGTTCACTATGTATTTACTTGTGCAGAAACACACAAAAATGTTGTTTCTAGTGTTTTAAAAAAGTTTTCTCAATCCATTATAAATTTGAAACATAATGCTCGGCACAGAAATGTTCTTCTATTCAACAAATTTCCATGGGTATATCATATTCTTATTCCAACATAAACGGTTAAAAGCAAATTGGTGTATGTTGTCCTAAAAAGAAGTTTAATCGTATGAAAAAAAGTTGCGTCTTTTCAACATGTTTCTAATGGTTTATCATTCGTGGAACTCCGACTAACGGGTGAGGAATTACGAACAATAATACGTGGTAGAAGTTCAAAGTGAAAACATCAGTAAGTTCGATGACTATAGAAAACTCAGATATTTACTCGTTATTAAAGAATGGAAACAAGAAGTTCAAAAATAAAATAACAAGAAGTTCAACTTTTAAAAATAGAGCTCTTCAACATTTCTTAAAAAGGATTAAGAAATAAAACCAGGAAGTCCATATTAAAAGATGGAGAAGTTCGATGATTATAGAAAACTCAGATTTTCCTTGTTATTAAAGAATGGAAACAACAAGTTCAAAAAGAAAATCACAAGAAGTTCAACTTTAAAAATAGAGCGCTTCAAAATTTCATAAAAGAGATTAAGAAAAAATACCAGGAAGTCCATATTAAAAAGATGGAGAAGTTCGATGATTATAGAAAACTTAGATTTTCCTCATTATTAAAGAATGGAAACAAGAAGTTCACAAAATAAAATAACAAGAAGTTCAACTTTAAAAATAGAGCGCTTCAAAATTCATAAAAAATGATTAAGAAAATTAGATTAAAATTTATAAAAAAAACTCAAATATTTTCACGTAACCGAGAAGGCTAAAAGTTTCGTTGCTAGAAGTTCAAGTGCTCGACCCAAGAAAGTTAAAAAATTCTTGTGAGAGAGGTTGAACAAAAATACGTGACAGAAGTTCAAGGTGAAAACAGTGGGAAGTTCAAGCAAAGGATAAAATTTCGTTGCTAGAAGTTCAAGTGCTCGGCCTGGGAAAGTTCAAAAATTCTTGTGAGAGAGGTTGAACAAAAATACATGACAGAAGTTCAAGATGAAAATAGCGGGAAGTTCAACTACTACACGAAATGCGTTTCAGATAGGAAAATAAAAATAGAAAACAAAAAGCTCAAAAGATTTTGTTGCTAGAAGTTCACGTGCTACTCCCGGTGAAGTTCGAGATCTCTAGTGTGAGATGTCTGACCTTCAGTTACATGTAAAAAACAGGCAAAAAAGACGTTGTTTTACGCATTAAAAAATATATTTTGAACCATTGAGAGTATGAAAAACTCATTAACACAAAAAGTTGCGTGTTTTTAATAACTTTCCATCGGTATATCATTTGCTCAATTACGGTAAGTGGTTTGAGAATTTCGGGCGAAAAACATCACGTCAAAAAACAGAATGAAGTTCAAACAGACATGCTCCAGAAGTTCAACTACTTCACGCAGTGCATTTCCGTTCACGATGAATGCAGAAATCATGATCTGGCCATTTTCTAATTTACCTCGAAATGACGGTAATATCATTTGTGTAAGTTCAAGTCCTTGGTCAGAGAAAGTTAAATTTTTTATTGTGAGAGACGTTTGTACAAAAGGAATATTATTTGTGTAACACTTACGAATGGATGAGAAAATTACAAACAAAAATACGTCCCAGAAGTTCAACGTGAAAACAACAGGAAGTTCAACTACTACACTAAATGAATTTTAGATGAAGAACTTTCAAAATCGTCGCGAGTATGAAAAAATGATCAACACAGGAAAGTTGCGTGTACGTTTACAACAGCTTTCCATCGGTATATCACCCGCTCAATTCCCGTGAGTGGGATGGAGAGCTCCGAGCAGTGGATGAAGATCTACGAACAAAAAAATCACGTGAAAAACAGAGTGAAGTTCAGGTACACGCACCGAGAAGTTCAGGTTCTTCACGCGGTGCATTTTTGAAGAATCTGTTTCGCGGTAGAGGCAGAACGAATTATCCCGCCATTTTCGGAATTTCTTGAAACGGCTAGGAATCGGAGAAAACCATCAACATGAAAAAGTTTCGCATTTTGCGTAGCTTTTCAACGGTATATTATTTTTCCAATTCCGATAAAGTTAGTAGAAATTACGGCGAAAATACGTTTTTCGCCATTTTTAAAACTGACTTAAAACCATAAATAATTGGGAGAAACAATAAATACCAAAAAGTTTCGCATTTGTTCATGCTTTCCAACGCCGTATCATTTGCTGCACTCGGACGCACGGTTAGAAAATTAGCTCGAAAATACAAACTCGGAAGGACTTGGACCATTTTCTAAATTACTCTTAAACCATTCAAAATTAGAAAAAAACTTTCAAGATGAAAAAGTAGCGCATTTTCATAAGCTTTCCAACGCCATATCATATGCCTCCATTGGATTAGCCGTTTAGAAATGACATCGAAAAAACAAACTCAGCAGTTCGGTTTATAAAATTTTACATTTTTTCAAATTACTCTTTAACCATAGGGAATTAGAAAAAACTTTCAACATGTGGAAGGAGTGGTTTTGCAATAGCTTTCCAACGCCATATTATATGCCTCATTCCGATAAAAGGTTTAGAAATGCGATCGAAATTATGATTCAGGTTTTTTTGTGTGAAGAAAAAACGGTTTTCAAAACTGCTCTTAAACCACTTACATTTTGCGAAAAATTTAACTTGGGTCATGATACACGTGTCGACAGCTTTTCAACGGTATATAGCAAGCCCTATTTGGGCAATGTTGCGGGAAGTTCAACCTAGCACAGGGGGAAGTTCAGGTCGAACAACTCGAGCAGTAAAATCGCAAAAAACGCGAGTTCTTCACAACCCGAGTGCAAAATCCGCCTATGAGCGAGATTCCTACCTAAAACGAGTATTTAGTTGCTAAAAATCGTTTGAAGATTACACTTAGATCACATGGAACACGACTAACTAGAAAAACTCGCGGTAGAAGGCACGATTGCGAAGATAGCCCGAAGGTCGGGTTCGTACAGAGACAAGTTCAGGCGCGCGTACAAACAAAAATACGTCACATAAGTTCAACGTGAAAACAGCATGAAGTTCAACTACTACACTGAATGAATTTCAGATGAAAAACTTTTAAAATCGTTGCGAGTATGAAAAAATGATCAACACGAGAAAGTTGCGTGTTTACAGCAGCTTTCCATTGATATATCACTTGCTCAATTCTGATGAGTGGATGGAGAGCTAGGAGCAGTGGATAGAGATATACGAGCAAAAAAAAGCACATGAAAAACAGAGTGAAGTTCAAGTACACGTGCCGAGAAGTTCAGGTTCTTCACGCGATGCATTTTCGAAGAATCAGTTCCGCGATAAAGGCAGAACGAATGATCTCGCCATTTTCGCAATTACTTGAAAATGGCTAGGAATAAGAGAAAACCATCAACATGAAAAAGTTTCGCATTTTCCGTAGCTTTTCGACGGTATATTATTTGCCCCATTTCGATAAAGTATGTAGAAAGTATGCCAAAAATACTTTTTTAGCCATTTTCCAATTTGACTTAAAACTCTAAGGAATTAGGAGAAAAAATATATACAAAAAGTTTCGCATTTGCTCAAGCTTTCCAACCCGTATTACTTGTTGCATTCGGCCGTACGGTTAAAAAATTATCTCGAAAATACGAACTCGGTGGAACTGGTACCGTTTTCTGAATTACTTTTAAACCGTTCCAAATTAGAAAAAACTTTTAACATGAAAAAGTAGCGCATTTTCACAAGTTTTCCAATGCCATATCATTTGCCTCAAATGGATTAGCTGTTCAGAAATTATATTGAAAATACGAACTCGGCTGTTTGGTTTGTGAAATTTTACGATTTTCAAAATTACTCTTTATCCATAGGGAATTAGACAAAACTTTGTCGAAGGAGCGGTTTTGCAGCAGCTTTCCAACGCTATATTGTTTACCTCATTCCGATAAACGGTTTAGAAATGCGATCGAAAATACGATTCACGTTTTTGGTATGAAGAAAAAAAGGTTTTCAAAACTGCTCTTAAACCGCTTACATTTTGCCAAAATTTTAACTTGGATCATGATATTGGTGTCCATAGCTTTCCAACGGTATATCGCAAGCCCCATTTGGACACTTTTTAGCTGAAGTTCAACCCAGTACAGAGGGAAGTTCAGGCGCGTTACTCAGGCAGTTCAGTTGTGATCAGAATATTATTCTGATCCCGTGATCAGAATAGTGTTTATGTATATATATATATATATATATATATATATATATATATATACGGTCTATTATGCTAATATTAGCAGAATAACTATTCTGATAACACTTCCGCCCTGCACGCTCAACGCAAGTGCACCTCATTCTTTGAACGAAGTGTGCTGCAGTACTCACATGAGTGAACTTCTCGTCCGCACGCGTTGTTCTTTTGGTACTGATTTCGCTCTAGTTTTTTAACCGTTTATCGGAATGAGGCGTCTAATATACCATTGAAAAGCTATGGATTAGGTGCAACTTCGACATGTTGAACACTTTTCGAGATTCCACACGGTTTAAGAGCAGTTTTGAAAATGACACGGCCCATGATGAGTGGCAGCGAACATTTTTCGCGATTTCTTTTAAACCGCTCGTCGGAACGAAGCAAATGATACACCATTGGAAAGATATCGTCGAGGCGCATCTTTTTCATATTTATCATTTTCTCTAATTCGTTATGGTTTAAGATTAGTTTCAAATTTACTAAATCGCGGAATTATGTTTTTCATTTTTTTTCAAATTTTCGGTACTATTTTCACTCCATTTTTAACCGTTTGTCCAAACGAGGCGTGCAATACACCGTTGAAAAGCTATGGACGAGGCGTAACTTTCATATGTTGAAATGTTTTTGAGATTCCTTACGGTTTTAACTTAATTTTGAAAATCGTGTGGCGGACGATGAGTGGCAGCGGCCGTTTTTTGCGAAATTTTTACATACCGGTTGTCGAAATGATTCAAATGATATGCCGTTGGAAGATATTGACGAGATGCAACTTTTTCATGTAGAACACTGTCACACCCAAGATGCAACCCTATGCTAAAGGAACTGGAAGGTCCCACTAAGGATAGAAGTGCATCTTGAAGACACTTTTGCAAGGTGGATATCATTACATCAACATTACATAATAGATGGGGATACATACAAAAGGCATACCATGCCACACGAATACAACCTCAACTTACATAAGAGCACCATCCGACTATGGATGAAACACAAACAGAAACTCAAACGACATCCACCCTGCTAGCCCAGGCTAGCGACCTGCAACCTATCCCCTGATCGAAGAAGAAGCAGAAGAAGAACTCCAAAACAAGAAAACATCGCTCTCGCGTCATGATCATCGCATAACCTGTACCTGCAACTGTTGTTGTAGTAATCTGTGAGCCACGAGGACTCAGCAATCCCATTACCATGGGTATCAAGACTAGCAAAGCTTAATGGGTAAGGAAGGGGTAAAGTGGTGAGGTTGCAGCAGCGACTAAGCATGATATGGTGGCTAACATACGCAAATAAGAGCGAGAATAGATCAAATGGAACGGTCGTGAAACTAGCAATGATCAAGAGGTGATCCTGAACTCCTACTTACGTCAAACATAACCCAAAACAGTGTTCACTTCCCGGACTCCGCCTAAAAGAGACCATCATGGCTACACACACGGTTGATGCATTTTAATTCGGATCTGGTGTCAAGTTATCTACAACCGGACATTAACAAATTCCCATCTGCCACATAACCACGGGCATGGCTCTCAAAAGTTTATACCCTGCAGGGGTGTCCCAACTTAGCCCATGATAAGCTCTCGCGATGAACGAAGGATATTCCTTCTCCCAGGAAGACCCGATCAGTCTCGGAATCCCAGTTACAAGACATTTCGATAATGGTAAAACAAGACCAGCAAGCCGCCCGCTGTGCCGACAAATCCTGATAGGAGCTGCACATATCTCGTTCTCAGTGCACACCAGATGAGCAAGACGTCGGGTTGGCATAGACCCTGGTTGCCCAGGGGGCGCCGGACATCGCTCGGTTCGAACCAACACTTAGAGAATCACTGGCCCGGGGGGGCTAAAATAAAGATGACCCTCGGGTTGGCCGACCCAAGGGAAAGGTAGAGGTGGTGGTGAAGCAAATGGTAAAACCAAGGTTGGGCCTTGCTGGAGGAGTTTTATTCAAAGCGAACTGTCAAGGGGGTCCCATAAATCACCCAACCGCGCAAGGAACGCAAAATCCGGGAACATAACACCGGTATGACGGAAACTAGGGCGGCAAGAGTGGAACAAAACACCAGGCATAAGGCCGAGCCTTCCACCCTTTACCATGTATATAGCTGCATTAATTAAATAAGAGATATTGTGATATCCCAACATAAACATAATCCAACATGGAGCAATCTTCATCTTCACCTGCAACTAGCAACGCTATAAGAGGGGCTGAGCAAAAGCAGTTACATAGCCAAACAATGGTTTGCTAGGAAGGGTGAAAAGGTTAGAGGCTGGCATGGCAATTTGGGGAGGCTTGAATAGCAAATGATAGGTAGCGCAACAAAGCGATAGAACGAAGCAACTAGCATAGCAATGATAGTAGTGAGATCTAAGGTGACGGTCATCTTGCCTGAAATCCCGCAAGGAAGAAGAATGAGTCCATGAAGAAGACGAACGGATGAAGCCGAACCAAGCGTAGACGAACGAATCCTCAGGATCGCAATGAAACAGGAACTATCGAGAAGAAGCACACAACATGGTAAACACACCACACATAGGCAAGACATGATGCACAACAAGCATGATGCATGACAAAGTTACATGGAGCTACTCATGGCAAGAGATGATGCAAATAAGAACATATCAAGGCAAGTTTAAATGAGGCCGGAAACAACATATAACAATTCCGGTAAGTCCTCATATGCAAGTTTCAAAGTTGGTCCAGATCTGAACAAACATTAAGTTGAAGTTATTAAACATCAAGTTAAAGAGCACCAAGAGGATCTACACGAAATTCTAGTCAAGTTACATATAAAGTTCAATTAGCTCGGAGCTACGCCCTAGAAGATATGAGCAAAACAAGTTAAACATGGCATTGATGAAAAATGCATACAAACATCAAGCAAACACTCTCAAAACATGGATGCAACATGATAATGTGAAACTACATGCAAAATCAAGCAAGTTTCATATAGAGCACACTCAAAACGGAGCAACGGTTCAACGCATACACTATACAAGTTTAAAGGACAAGCTGTCCAAAACCGCAACTAGGCATCTAGCAAGCATCAAAACAATATGCTGCAGCACCCCAATATAAGAACAAAAGGCATGAGCGTGAAGTAAATATAAACCGTGACAAAACATGAACACTGAGCTATCTCCAGAAACCAGTAGAACATGCTCAAAAGGACATGGCAAGATTGCAAATAATAACAGTTTGAGGCTTAGCAGAAATAACATCAGGTTGCAATGTTTAGAGCTATTAAACAACAAGCTAAAGGAACTTATCATGGCAAACAAAGGCGTGGCATGCTAGTACTAAAGACAAAGAACAAAACTCCTTTACTGAACTAATTCCAAAGATCAACAGAAAAGATGGAATCATCCATGCAAACATGGCAAATGATATGACAGATTCAGACATGGCAGGAACAACAATAAGTAGGCATGTTGGTGAGCTTGAACCACTCACCACAGAGAAATACATGGCATGGCAAGGTAACCAATAGTAATAATACATGTTTATGAAGCTAAATATGGCAAGATAAAGTCCATATCATGCTTGGATCACTAACAACAATCATGGCAACATTGAGCTTAATGTTAACAGGCTGACATCAACGTTATTTAGCAAGTTTGGAGCAAAATAACAACACGTTACAGCAGCATATAAATGCAACCAGGGATATTAATAGATAGATCATGATATGTGTAACAAACATCCTTAATGAACATCTCCAGATTATGCATGGAATGACTTGTAGAAGAAGGTTAACATAGCATCAGGATATAACAGATTCAGACAAGCAAAACAGTAACAGTAAGTACCCTACTTCACGAGATCGACGCACTCACTAAAAGACTCACAAAAATATATGTATTGCACCATTGTAAAGATGGCATGTTGTAGCTCATAACACATGTAGACATCAAGCTCATAGGATGCACACACAAAATGCAATGAAAAAGACAAAACAACAAGTTATAACAGTTCCAGCAGGTTAACATCATATAACACTCTTGCAATGATGATTAGAGCATCATGATGAAGTCAAACAAGCATGGCACAATGAAATGAAATGAAGAGAATCTCTCATTGAACATTCTGATATATTACACGCACGAAACGGAGCAGTATGTTAGGTGATATGGCATGTCAAACATAGCACCAGAATGTTAGAAAACAAGGACTTAGCAGAAATATACCCTCGCAAAAAATCAACCCGGGACGGAGGTGTTCCAGGACGGAGGGATCCGGGGGTGGGAACGCGTTTGGTTGGTCTCCCGGTGGATTTTGTCCACCCGGACCGGATCTGGCCGCCGTTTGGCTCCGGCGAGGGCGTGGCTCGCTGGCGGAGGATTCCGGGCCGGCAAGGTCGGTGACGAGGCGGGGAGCCGCGGCGGCGTGACGGCGAAGGTCCGGCGAGCCCGACGGGCTCTGGCGGCGCATGGCCGGGGAGGCGCGGGCGGTGCGCGGCAGGGAGACTAGGACGCCAGCGGGGAGCTCC
>NC_057801.1:614541513-614542117 GCF_018294505.1 Triticum aestivum
AGAAAACAAAAAACAAAAAACAAAAAAGTGTTTTCAAATTTGAAAACTAATGGAACTAACAGAAAGTTTATAATTTTCCTAAATCTAGAGCAAAAACAATTAAAAAATAAAGCAAAAAACAAAAGAAAATAAATAATGCAGAAAACAAAAGAAAAAAACTGGAAAAAAAATAAATATAGCAACAATAAGTAAAGAAAACAAAAAAACAAAAAAAATGCCTCCTACTGGGCCCCCACGGCCTGAATACGACTAGAAACCGTACTATGGGCGAGGATTCAGGCCCGCAGTAGGCCCTGAAGGCCCATCAGGCAAAGCAATAGCAAGTAGGCCCGGAAGCCTGCGGTGGAGAGGAGCTCGAGAGGGGTGCGGCAGTGGGGCTTATAAACCACTGCGTGCCCCTCTCGACTAGTGAGGTGGGACTAAACTTTGGCCCCGAGGCGGGCAGCACAGAGGCCTTTGGTCCTGGTTGGTGGCACCAACCGGGACTACAGGGTTGGCATTAGTCCCGGTTGGTGCCACCAACCGGGACCAAAGGCCTCTTTTTCGGCAGCCCAAAGGGCGGGAACCGGCGGCCTTTGGTCCCGGTTGGTGGCACCAACCGGGA